>NC_090744.1:25872496-25874344 GCF_036898095.1 Palaemon carinicauda
ACGAGATCAACAACATCTCACGCCCTCCTACCTGAGCAAGGTGGTCGTAGGCATTGTCATCCATGATGTCGAGCACGACCTTACGCATCATCCGCACCAGCTGATCGACCACGACATCCGTGGCCGCCACGCTCGACCTCGGGGCAGTTGCAACACCGGGCGCGGGGGACGCTGTTGGCTCCCGGGTGCGCGGCCGAGGCACGGCTCTGCACTGCGTTGCCCTCGGGGTCCGTGCAACTCGTCACGAAGTCGTGACTGCCGGAGGCTGCGCGGTGGAAAGGACGGAATTAGTAACGATGGTGATGATGATGATGAAAATAATAATAATAATAATAATAATAATAATAATGAGCTGATATAGTATTGTTAAAGATGTTAATGACAAAAACTTGCAGGGGAAAAGTATAAAGTTTGGAAAATTTTGCAAATTGAAAAATGATTTCATATTATTATAATTAACAAACTACTTTATATCATTATTATTATTATTATTATTATTATTATTATTATTATTATTATTATAGATTAATGACAAATATATCAAGTCAAGAGTATAAAGTTTCGAATTTTTTTTAATTGATAAACTACTTCATATTATTATTATTATTATTATTATTATTATTATTATTATTATTATTATTATTATTATTATTAGCCAAACTAAATTACAATCCTAGTTGGAAAAGAAGAATGTTCTAACCCTAAGGAATCCTAAAGGTAAAATAGCCCAGTAAGGAAAGGGAATGAGGCAATAAATTATATATAAGAAATAAAGAATAAGAAAAAATATGAAATATTTTATGATTGGTAGCAATGTTAAAATAGATCTGTCATATATTTACTGCGAAGAGAGTCATATCAACCTGTCCAACATAAAACATTCGCTGCAAGTTTGAATTCTGTAGTTCCACCAATTCAAATATCAGATGTAATAAAACTTCTAGAGTACTCTCTCTCTCTCTCTCTCTCTCTCCTCTCTCTCTCTCTCTCTCTCTCTCTCTCTCTCTCTCTCTCTCTCTCTCTCTCTCATATACTTACCAGAGAATGGCCCCAAAGATGCAACAGAAACAGCCCTCCGGAATCTGGCTCTGGCCACCTCAGCTTCACCAATAGTCAGCTGAAATGATAATGATAACAGTGATAATAATGATAGCAATAATGATAATACTAGTCAGGATAACAGTTATTATATTGATAATTATATTACTGATAATGATGATACTGTGGTTTCAATTATTTGTTTTCATTTTCATACGCAATTTCCATTTTATGATAATTCCAAAAATTTTCATTAAAGATTTCTTCAGTAACCTTTCTCTTTATTATTTGCTCTATAAAAATTATTGTTCGGCTTCCTGTCCCCCCCCCTTTCTTTTCTTGTACTTTTTTTTCCTCTGTCACTTATCCTCAAGGTTTAATTTAACCTATATATCTGTTCTCCCCCCGCCTTTTCACATGACCTTTTTTTCTCTGTCATTTCTCCTCAAGGTTTAATGTAACCTTTATATTTGTTCATAATCTCTATTGTTTTGTATTTACACCTCATATAATCATCTTATTCCTCTTCACTAATCCTTTGAACTTCACAATTATCACCTTCTGGTCCATTTGTCATCAATTTTATTATCATAAATTAATTTACTGACTTGATTTCATCCAATCGTCTAAATTTCATATGTATCTCAACTCTTGCTTCAACATAATAGTAATCAGATATCACTCCATCTTCTCAACAAGGATATGGTAGCCTATTGGAAACGTCCCTGCCTGAAGATCTGCTGGACTGGTTTCTGAGCTCCGCTCAAGGTCCATCGTTTTTATAGTGTCTGTAACCTCACCATCCTTGTG
>NC_090744.1:25874844-25897344 GCF_036898095.1 Palaemon carinicauda
ACAGAATTTCAAATTTTAAACTGTCTAAGGTTTGTTCGAAGAGAGAGAGAGAGAGAGAGAGAGAGAGAGAGAGAGAGAGAGACTTAATATAACGCCTACGGTAACCCTATCACGAAAAAATATATTAAGAGAGAGAGAGAGAGAGAGAGAGAGAGAGAGAGAGAGAGAGAGAGAATATCAGTGTAAATGAAGGGAGGGGAGATATTAATGTTGAGAGAGAGAGAGAGAGAGAGAGGAGAGAGAGAGAGAGAGAGAGAGAATATGTTCAGTTCTTAAATGCAGAGACAGAATTTCAAATTCTAAAGTGTCTTTAAAGTTTTTTTTCACAAGGGGGGAGAGAGAGAGAGAGAGAGAGAGAGAGAGAGAGAGAGAGAATATGTTCAATTCTTAAATGCAGAGACAGAATTTGAAATTTTAAAGTGTCTAAGGTTTGTTCGAAGAGAGAGAGAGAGAGAGAGAGATGAGAGAGAGAGAGAGAGAGAGAGAATATCAGTGTAAATGAAGGGAGGGGAATATTAATGTTGAGAGAGAGAGAGAGAGAGAGAGAGAGGAGAAAGAGAGAGAGAGAGAGAATACGTTCAATTCTTAAATGCAGAGACAGAATTTCAAATTCTAAAGTGTCTTTAAAGTTTTTTTTCACAAGGGGAGAGAGAGAGAGAGAGAGAGAGAGAGAGAGAGAATATGTTTAATTCTTAAATGCAGAGACAGAATTTCAAATTTAAAGTGTCTAAGGTTTGTTCGAAGAGAGAGAGAGAGAGAGAGAGAGAGAGAGAGAGAGAGAATATGTTCAGTTCTTGAATGCAGACAGAAGTTGAAATTTAAAGTGTCTTTAAGGTTTGTTTACATGGAGAGAGAGAGAGAGAGAGAGAGAGAGAGAGAGAGAGAGAGAATATTCAGTTCTTAAATGCAGACAGAATTTTCAACTTTAAAGTGTCAATAAGGTTTGTTTACATGGAGAGAGAGAGAGAGAGGAGAGAGAGAGAGAGAGAGAGAGAGAGAATATGTTCAATTTTTAAATGTAGAGACAGAATTTCAAATTTTAAAGTGTCTAAGGTTTGTTTGAAGAGAGAGAGAGAGAGAGAGAGAGAGAGGAGAGAGAGAGCCTTACCTTATTTTATTGCCTTATTTTGAAGATGGAGCTTCGGACATGACAAAATAAATCCACGATAGATAAAAAAAGACCGAGAGCACCACAAAACCATTCAACACTTTGAATTCCAAAAAGAAGGATGTTGTTCAGATGGCGCTCGCGTCGTGGCGTGGGTGGTGGCGGCGATGGGGATGTGTCTAGGGCCTCTGTATCGGCCCATCCCTTTGGCGAAGGAATTAACTAAATGGAAGACAACCTGTGAATAGTGGATTTCACGCGCCTTTGCTTTATACACGACACCCAAAAGGTGCTCGCGCGAGGGTTGTAACCTCAGCATTCCATGCTTTTATCTTTCTCTGGTATAATTGGAAGGTTTTTATCAGAAAAGGTATACAAGAAGGACTTTTCGCCGGGCGCCACAGGTCTCTCCCCAGAAATAGATTTTTCCTTCGTCAAAATCCCTTTTTTTGTTCGGGTTCCCCCAGGTCCCTCAGTGCGAGGCACCTCGTATATCCACCAGAGAGTTGCTAATGCATCTTCCGGTGTATTTTGCATCTTCCAGTCTTGGATGGTCTGGGATGCATCTTAGGTATTTATCGAGCTTATTCTTTAACACATCTATGCTCACTCCTGATATGTTTCTTAGATGAGCTGGCAGCACATTAAATAGTCGCTGCATTATCGATGCTGGTGCGTAGTGGATTAATGTCATGTGCACCTTTCTTAGTTTACCTGGTATATTTTTTGGCACTATTAATCTACCTCGGCTTGCTCTTTCTAATATTTTTAGCTCCATGATGTTTTCAGTAATTCCTTCTATTTGCTTCCATGCTTGTATTATCATGTAGCGTTCTCTTCTCCTTTCTAGACTGTATAGTTTTAAAAATTTCAGTCTTTCCCAGTAGTCAAGGTCCTTAACTTCTTCTATTCTAGCAGTATAGGACCTTTGTACACTCTCTATTTGCGCAATATCCTTTTTGGTAGTGTGGGTACCATATCACATTGCAGTACTCGAGTGTACTACGTACATAAGTTTTGTAAAGCATAATCATGTGTTCAGTTTTCCTGTTTTAAAGTGTCTGAATACCATTTCCCATTTTTGCTTTACATTTAGCCAACAGTGTTGCTATTTGGTCGTTGCATAACATATTCCTATTTAACATTACACCAAGGTCTTTAATTGCTTCCTTGTTTGTGATTGTCTCATTATTAGGTCCCTTGTATGCATATACCATTCCTTCTCTGTTTCCATAATTTATTGATTCGAATTTATCAGAGTTAAATTCCATCCTATTTATCTCCGCCCATTCATATATTTTGTTTAGATCTCTTTGTAGTGAGTTCCTATCTTCATCACAAGTAATTTCTCTACTTATTCTTGTGTCATCGGCGAAACTTCTCACTACGGAGTTTTCAACATCACAGTCTATGTCTGAGATCATAATAACAAACAGCAGTGCAGTTAATACCGTACCTTGTGGCACACCCGATATTACCTGGGCTTCATCTGATTTCTCGTCATTTGCAACCACTATCTGTTTTCTGTTTTGCAGGAATTCTTTTACCCATTTTCCTATCTTTCCCACAATATTAATGCTTTCTCATTTTTTTCTCCAATATGTTATGGTCTACCTTGTCAAAGGCTTTTGCAAGATCTAGATAGATCACATCTGTGTCTTTTTCATTTATCATATTTTTGTATATGTTTTCATAGTGTGCTATCAGTTGGGTCTGTGTACTTTTTCCAGGCACGAAACCGTGTTGACCCATATTAAACAAATTATTTTTAACCAAATGGTTCATTATTTTCTTTTTTATTACCCTCTCATACACTTTCATAATATGTGATGTTAGACTAACAGGTCTATAATTGCTTGCCTCTAGTCTTGATCCACTTTTGAAGATAGGGCTTATATAAGCTAATTTATTTTAACATATATCTCGCTCATATCTACACTTTGTCTTAGCAGTATTGCAAGCGGCTTCGCGATAGTGTTTGCAGTTTTTTTTAACAAAATCGCCGGAGCTTCATCTGGTCTGGCTGCCGATCCATTTTTAATTTCGTTTATAGCCGTGACAATATCTGCTTCATTAATATCTATATCCGTTAGATATTCAACATTTTCTTCTCTCATTTCTGTTTCATTATTCTCATTCGCAATTCTTGGTGTGAACTCACTCTTATATTTTTCTGCTAATATGTTGCATATTTCCTTTTTTTCATTCGTTATCCGTCCTTCAATCTTAGAGGGCCTATTTCTAATCTCCCTTTATTCATCTTTTTTGCATAGGAATAAAGTACTTTGGGGTTTCTTTTTATATTTTGAAGTGTCCTTTCTTCTAAGTCCCCTTTTTCATTTTCTTTCGACTGTATATCTTTTGTTCTGCATTTTCTATCTTACATTTTATTTCCCTTATTTTCCACACATTTTTTTCTTTTGCAAGATTTTTCTTCCACTTTCTAATTTTCTCAAATAAGAGAGAGAGAGGAGAGAGAGAGAGAGAGGAGAGAGGAGAGTGAGAGAGAATATGTTCAATCCTTAAATGTAGAGACAGAATTTCAAATTTTAAAGTGTCTAAGGTTTGTTCGGAGAGAGAGAAAGAGAGAGAGAGAGAGAGAGAGAGATAGAGAGAGAGAGAGAGAGAGAGAGAGAGAGAGAGAGAATATGTTCAATTCTTAAATGCAGAGAGAATTTCAAATTTTAAAGTGTCTGTAAGGTTTGTTTACCCGGAGAAGAGAGAGAGAGAGAGAGAGAGAGAGAGAGAGAGAGAGAGAGAGAGAGAATATGTTCAGTTCTTGAATGCAGACAGAAGTTAAAATTTTAAAGTGTCTATAAGGCTTTGTTTACCTGGAGAAAAGAGAGAGAGAGAGAGAGAGAGAGAGAGAGAGAGAGAGAGAGAGAGAATATGTTCAGTTCTTGAATGCAGACAGAAGTTAAAATTTTAAAGTGTCTATAAGGCTTGTTTACCTGGAGAAAAGAGAGAGAGAGAGAGAGAGAGAGAGAGAGAGAGAGAGAGAGTCTACTTGATTATGTCAAAAAGTCATACATTTGATAACGTATCTTTTTATTTTTATTTCTCCACCTTTAGTCTAATGTAGTTGAGAGTAGAAACCTTCATTAGAATCCAGTACACACAAACGCATAGCATATATATATATATATATATATGTGTGTGTGTGTGTATATATATATATATATATATATGTATTATATACGCACACACATATATATATATGTATATATATATGTATATGTACCTATGTATATATGTGTGTATTATACGTATATATATGTGTGTATGTGTATTTGTATATGTTTGTGTATATATATATATTATATATATATATGCACGTGAAGTTTGATAAAATATACGGTATGAGAATGCACTCCTATATTGTAAATACTTTTCAGAAATAAATCCACTGTAAATATTTAACTTTACTGGGTTTAAAATACAACGTGATTGGAACTGTCAATAAAACATGCAATCATGATTCCATTCTCTAGATCACTTAGGCTACTCCATTCGAAACCCCATTGTTGTACAACTTTTTTGCAGCACAATGCAAACCGTAGCACATTAAATTGCAAGATATTTGTATGCAAATTAAGTGGTATAATGAAATATGAATAATAGAGGTGAATGATATTGTAACAAAAAGAAGATCCATTGCCAATTATGATTTTTTTTTTCTGAAGTATGTACAGTGGATTATATGGCGGACTTTAGATTCAGCGATTTACTCGCTACATTGGCTTCTGTTACCACTTATATTAGCACTCTTAACCAAAAACATCTTCCACAAGTTTCTTCAGTCAAACGTTTGCCAAAAGTTTCTTCAGTCGAACGTTTGCCACAAATTTCTTCAGTCGTGTTCACGTGACCCTTCACGCCAAGAGCATCTGGCATCCGAGGGTCATCACTTATAGCCCTCTTAACCAAAAAACGTTTGCAACAAGTTTCTTCAGTCAAACGTTTACCACAAGTTTCGAGTCGTGTTCATGGTACTTTACGCACCAAGAGCATCTGATATTCAAGGGTGATTACTGATTCAAGCCCTCTCAACCAAAAACAATTTCCACAAGTTTCTTCATTCAAACGTTTGCCACAAGTTTCTTCAGTCAAACGTTTACCACAAGTTTCTTTAGTCAAACGTTTACCACAAGTTTCTTTAGTCAAACGTTTGCCACAAGTTTCTTCAGTCAAACATATGCCACAAATTTCTTCAGTGAAACGTTTGCTACAAGTTTCTTCAGTCAAACATGCGACAAGTTTTTTTTCCGTCAAACATATGCCACAAGTTTCTTCAGTCAAACGTTTGCCACAAAATTTCTTCAGTCAAACATATGCCACAAGTTACTTCAGTCAAACGTTTGTCACAAACTCCTTCAGTCGTGTTCACGTGACCTTTCACACCAAGAGCATCTGGGATTCAAGGGTCATTGCTTATGTCAGCCCTCTTAACCAAAAACGTTTGCAACAAGTTTCTTCAGTCAACCGTTTGCCACAAGTTTTTTTCAGTCAAACGTTTGTCACAAGTTTCGTCAGTCAAATGTTTTCCCCAAGTTTCTTCAGTCAAACGTTTGCCAGAAGTTTCCTGAGCCAAACATCTGGCACAATTTTTCAGTCAAACGTTTGCCACAAGTTTCTTCAGCCGTGGTTCACGTGACTTACGCGCTAAGGGGGTCTGGAATTCATAGGTGATTACTCACACAGGTAGTGACAACTCGAATCTGATCGCATTTCCGGGAAACTGGTTTCCTTCTGTGCCACCTCATCCAACCAGAGCTTTAAGCAATAAACGCAATCATTGATGCAAATCGAAATCCAATCGAACTGCGAGTGGTTTAAGCGAGCGCACCTGAATGACTCCCAATAGACAATAAACGGAAGCGTATCAGCGAATTAGGACAGCCTCGACGTTATGAGAAAATCGGCCAAACATGCATTGCAACGCCATCTATTGACCAGAGAAGGAAATGTGCGTCAATCATAAATGGTTGGAGCAGTACCGCTGTGGGGTTTAGCTTCAACATACTGCAAATTGAAGTCAAGAAAGATAATAAAAAGATTTACTCTGTAACATGTTTACACGGAACCTTCCTCACTAGCATCTTGAATATTGTTATTAGATTTTAGTAATGTTATATATATATAATGAAATATCAAGACTAGAGAAGAAAATAGTTTATGGAAGATAATTAGGCAAAAGAAACCAATAATCCGACATAATATCTTCGCTGTTCCTTCTCAAACTAAGAGTCAGGATGCCTGAAAACCTTAAATTAATCAATCAATCAATCTCAAACTAAGAAAAGGTTCATCTCCTAATCCACGATTGACTCCTCGTATGGAAGAAGAATTTGTTCATTCTATTACAAGTTTAGAATAAAACCGTTTATGCGGGATTTGTTTTCGTTATTAGACAATCTTACCGTTTGAATTTTTTTTTACTTCGACTCAAATCTGGAGAGTGCCATATGCCGATTTCTTTATTCATGCATGAATACACCATTCTAAGAAAGCAAACAGGAATAGATAGGCCATCCAAGAAAACAAACGGGAATAAATACTCCATTCAAAAAAATGTCTGCCTTTTAATTATCAAAGAGGGTATTTGATTTTCAATTATTGTAGGTTACACTAAATGTAGTAATTTTTTTCGGTACAGATTTAGAAAAAAGTAAATATGCATTTTAATGATTTTTTCATTAAAGATTTATAAATGAAAAAGTATTTATCGTCTTGATCTTAACAAGGTAGAAAATAAATCTTTGAATGCTCATTGACGGGTTTTGGTTATATCTAATTCCAAAATTTGGAATTCTTACACTGTTTTCACTTTCCCTGATTCGTGTAACAGTCTTCCCACTTGGGACTGAAGTTTGATTACTTCCTTTGTGGACCGTCCATGCTAATAAAGATTTTAAAGACCGTTTATGAATAGCAGAGACAAGGGACAGTAACAATTCCCTAGAGACTGACCATATATACATATGATCAGCGCCCAAGCCCTTTTTCCAACCAAGGTAGGACCAGTGAATAAAAATAAACAAATTATGTCATTTATATTTGAAATAGAGATGGTGTTAATATAATTTGAATGTTATCTTATCTACTAAGAGGTGCTTTTTATTAAGGTCGCTCATGAATGGCAGAGAAATGGGACAGTGGAAAGTGCCCTAGCAGGACAATGCCTTAGAGGCTGACCACATTTACACAAGGTTAGCGCCCAAGCCTCCTCTCCACCCAAATTAGGACCAGGGACGGCCAGACAGTGCACTAGAGATTGACCATATTTACACATGATTACGCCAAGCCTCCTCTCCACCCAAGCTAGGGACCAGGGAAGGCCAGACAATGCCTTAGAAGCTGACCATATATACACATGATTAGCACCCAAGCCTCCTCTCCGCCCAACCTAGGACCAGGGAGGGCCAGACAATGCCCTAGAGACTGGTCATATTTACACATGATCAGCCCACAAGCCTCCTCTCCACCTAACCTAGGACCAGGGAGGGCCAGACAATGCCATAGAGGTTGACCATATATACTCATGATTAGCGCCCAAGCCTCCTCTCCATTCAACCTAGGGCCAGGGAGGGCCAGACAGTGCCCTAGAGACTGGCCATGTTTACACAAGGTGAGCGCCCAAACGTCCTCTCCACCCAACCTAGGACCAGGGAGGGCCAGACAGTGCCCTAAAATCTGACCATATGTACACATGATTAGCGCACAAGCTTCTTCTCCATCCAACCTAGGACCAAGGAAGGCCAGGTAATGCTCTAGAGACTGACCATATATACACGTGATTAATGCCTAAACCTCCTCTTCACCCAAGCTAGGACATGGGAGGGCCAAACAATGCCCTAGAGACTGACCATATATACACATGATTAGCGCCCAAGCCTCCTCTCCACCCAAGCAAGGACCAAGGAGGGCCAAACAATGTCCTAGAGACTGACCATATATACACATGATTAGCGCCCAAGCCTCCTCTCCACCCAAGCAAGGACCAAGGAGGGCCAAACAATGTCCTAGAGACTGACCATATATACACATGATTAGCGCCAAGCCTCCTCTCCACCCAAGCAAGGACCAAGGAGGGCCAACAATGCCCTAGAGACTGACCATATATTCACATGATTAGCGCCCAAGCCTCCTCTCCACCAAGCTAGGACCAGAGGACCAGGGAGGACCAGACAATGCCGCAGAGACTGATCATATTTACACATGATTAGCGCCCAAGCCTCCTCTCCACCCAAGCAAGGACCAGGGAGGGCCAAACA
The DNA here is from genome assembly GCF_036898095.1 of Palaemon carinicauda. Lineage (NCBI taxonomy): Eukaryota > Metazoa > Arthropoda > Malacostraca > Decapoda > Palaemonidae > Palaemon > Palaemon carinicauda. Next base: position 25,883,227 of record NC_090744.1, read on the forward strand.
ATGCCCTAGAGACTGACCATATATACACATGATTAGCGCCCAAGCCTCCTCTCCACCAAGCTAGGACCAGAGGACCAGACAATGCCGCAGAGACTGACCATATTTACACATGATAGCGCCCAAGCTAGGACAAGGAGGGCCAAACAATGCCCTAGAGACTGACCATATTTATACATGATTAGCGCCCAAGCCTCCTCTCCACCCAAGCTAGGACCAGGGAAGGCCGGACAATGCCCTAGAAACTGACGATATTTATACATGAATAGCACCCAAGCCTTCCTTCCACCTAAGCTAGGATCAAGTAGGGCTTTCTTTTTCCATTTTCTTGCTTTTGTCAGTATGGGCAACACAGGTTGGTCCGGGCACCAGCCACCCGTTGAGATACTACCACTAGAGAGTTATGGGGTCCATTGACTGGCCAGACAATGCTACATAGGATTCTTCTCTCTGGTTACGGTTCATTTTCCCTTTGCCTACACTTACACCGAATAGTCTGGCCTATTCTTTACATATTCTCTTCTGACCCTCATACACCTGACAACACAGATTACCAAACAATTCTTCTATCAAGGGGTTAACTACTGCAGTGTAATTGTTCAGTGGCCACTTTCTTCTTGGTAAGGGTAGAAGAGACTCTTTAGCTATGGTAAGCAGCTATTCTAGGAGAAGGACACTCCAAAATCAAACCATTGTTCTCTAGTCTTGGGCAGTGCCATAGCCTCTGTACCATGGTCTTCCACTGTCTTGGGTTAGAGTTCTCTTGCTTGAGGGTACACTCGTGTAAACTATTTTGTCTTATTTCTTTTCCACTTGTTTTGTTAAAGTTTTCATAGTTTATACAGAAAATATTTATTTTAATGTTGTTACTTTTCTTAAAATATTTTATTTTTCCTGTTTCCTTTCCTCACTGGGCTATTTTCCCTGTTGGGGCCCCAGGGCTTATAGCATCCTGCTTTTCCAACTAGGTTGTAGCTTAGCAAGTAATTATAATAATAATAATAAACCTCTTTAGTACTTCGTAAATATAGTTTCATAATACCTACACTAAATTTTCTAATTCCTTGAATTCCTTATTCCCAAATGTAGGAAGAAGATGGATCCACAATTGCATCCCCGTCAGTCGAAAATTCATTTTGTTTCATTTGATGGATCCTCCGCGTTTCAAAATTCCCTTTTCGCTTGTCAGCCATTCGTCAATCAGCGGAAGATTTCCCTCTTATTCACAGGTCTTTCTTCAATTCAAAATTATTTCCTGTTGGTGAACTATATATATAAATGCATAATACCTCCTTTAAGGGTCGCAATTCCTCTTCAGTTAATCCTAAATTCTTCTTCGATCAAACAAAAATATGAATCTTTTATGTTAAAATCTTATAGCCAGTTTAATATTCCTTTACCCGTCAGATTTGATGGTCTCTTCAACCATTTCACAATTTCTCATTTGTTAATCGAAAATTTCTGTACTGTTAGTTCAAAATTGCACTTCCATCATCTTAAAAATTCCTATATACGATTTGGAATATCTCTTCCTTTTCCGTTAGTCTCAAAATTCTCTAATGTTTGTCTAGAATACATTATTTATCTGTTAAAAATTCCTGTTCCATCAGTCTGAAATTCGTGTCTCATCAGTACAAAATTCCTGTTCCATCAGTCCAAAATTTTTGTATCATCAGTACAAAAATCACGTTCCAAATAATGCAGTTTATTTTACCAATCCTAAATAAATGTATAATCGTTTAAAAAAATCTTCTTCGGCCAGTACATGAAAAACGATAAGTAAAATAAGCCATCCAACCAAAGTTTCCATTCATAACACCATTCTGCTGTATTTGTTTCCATCCATTTATGGTCCCAACTTTCACCCATATACTTTTACGAAGCGAACCTTAGGATCCATTTATGCTTTCAAAAAAGAGAGAGAGAGAGAGAGAGAGAGAGAGAGAGAGAGAGAGAGAGAGAGAGAGAAGAGAGAGGAGAAGAGAGAGGAGAGAGAGAGAGAGAGAGAGAGAAATGACATCCATAGCGCTTTAAAATGCAAAAAAAAGATAATAAATAAAAATGAAGAACAAAGCGAGTAAATGTTCCATGCTATGAAAGTAATCCAGAAATTCGTAAAAATAATTTGTCATTTCAGAGAGTGATTTTAACAATGGAAGTACAAAACACCTAAGGGATAATAACTCGTTGTTTTGGTTGCCTCTGAACAGGGGGGAGGGGCTTAGACTAGGAGAGTCATAAGAGCTATTTTGGGGAATAACTGGAATAATGCTAAAGCATTTTTAAATAAGGGAAATGTTTTTTCCTACCCTCATTGATATTTCATTCTTTTGGTTACTGTTATTTTTTTTATTTTTATTATTATTATTGTTGTTGTTGGTGATGCTGTTCTTGTTTGTAGTTGTATTATTATTATTATTATTATTATTATTATTATATTAACATAAGGAGATACACCCCGTGGTAAACTAAATCTTGCGCTACTACTACTACTACTACTACTACTACTACTATTATTATTATTATTATTATTATTATTATTATTATTATTATTATTATTATTGTTAAGGACATGTATTTAAAACGTTGGCTCCAATGTGAAATTAAGCTGTGCAAGTCTTAAGAAATATTTTTTTTTTCATTATATATCTTACTATTAAATAATATTGAATAATTTCAGTTTGAACACTTCAGCAATGTAATTTTGTTTTCGAAAATTATTAAATGTTACCTTTTCAAAATATTCCGCGCTGAAGAAAACTGTCTGGAAGACTGAAATATACTATATTCCTATAAAATATAGTTTTATACAAAAATGTATATTTTGTTATGCCCTAATGGGTGTACTTTTTTAAAAAGATTCGCGTAACTAATCCAGATAAATTTTTCTTACTTCGTAATTACATCTGGAAGCGAGTTTTAATGTGTTATAGCATCTCGTTTTTATTATTAGTCGTAAATAAAAACTTCAAATCGTATGTGTCACCCCGTAGACTTATTTAGACAAGGATGATTTATATGCTGTGCTTAATTATTATATAAAAGTAATTATTTGTAATGCTGAAAACTTTATCGTTGTTGGTTTATTGTTTTAAATGAATAGTGTTGACATCAGTCTGTCATAATTGAACAATAGATGCGACAACATTACATTGGTTAAAGGTCATTTTCTTTGCGGTTCATAATGGCCAATGCATTAATCAACACTGAAGGTGGTCAGCTTGGGTCACTGCGTTGTGAAACACAATATGACATCTCTCTCTCTCTCTCTCTCTCTCTCTCTCTCTTCTCTCTCTCTCTCTCTCTCTCTCTCTCTCAATAGTTCACCTAATGTTAAACATGCCCTCATACAGATATTTAGCGTAGGGCCTATGAATAAAACATGTAAACACGTTGTGAAAGACATCGATCTAAATGTGGATTGTTCGATGGTATAAAACAAACTGTGTAATGTCAACCCTGTTCACATTGCAAACTTCTTTTTACAATTTTAATTAAGCAAATTCTAATTACATTCTCTTACGGGCTGCCAACGCAAGAGCCCGTGTCTTACACAAGGTAAGGCAATCTTAAAACACACACACACACACACACACACACTGTGTAATGATGTCCATGGCTTCGGACAAACAGATATATAGTAAGAACCCGAGCAGATAGAAAGAGGGTATACTCGGGCAAACACTATTCTATCTTATTTCTCTTCCTCTTGTTTTGTTTAAGTTTTATAGTTTATATAGGAAGTATTAATTTTAATAATATTGCTCGTAAAATATTCTATTTTTTCTTGTTTCCTTTTCCTTGTTGGAGCCCGTGCGCCTATAGCATCCTGCTTTTACAACTAGGGTTGTAGCTTAGCAAGTAATGGTAATAGTCATAATAATGATAATAAATGGATAAGAAGACAGAGAATATTATAGATGTTGAAACCAAACCTGTGGCATACAGTGAAGTAAAGAATCAAATGAAAACGTTGAAACTAGAATAAGAATGGGGTTGGACCCAAAAGGAAAAGATAGAATCCACAGTCTTCCACCTTGGAGGACGCCTGTTATCAATCAAAATAGCTTCCCAATGCCGACTCAGCCTTACTATAGAAAGGTAAACAAATAGATAGAAAGAAAACAAATTTGAAAGTTATAGATAATTTTATAATTTGTTTGAGTTCTTCTAAAAGATTACCGATGAAATGGTTATGGGAAATTCCTTAACAAACTGCTTCTTGTGCCTCCAGGTGGTCACATAGACAAGTATTATGCGAGGATTTCAATTTAGTTGAATAATTAGTAACTAGGCATTTGCAATCTCTCTCTCTCTCTCTCTCCTCTCTCTCTCTCTCTCTCTCTCTCCTCTCTCTCTCTCTCTTCTCTCTCTCTCTCTCTCTTCTTCTTCTTCTTCTTCTTCTTCTTCTTGTATGTAACTGAAAAAACACTATTTTGATGTCTAAACTATTTAAACATGAAGCAGAAATGAAGACACAAATAATATTCACATCTGATATTACGTCTATTTGAAAAGGAAGAACTATGCTGAATTCTCTCTCTCTCTCTCTCTCTCTCTCTCCTCTCTCTCTCTCTCTCTCTCTCTCTCTCTCTCTCTCTCTCTCCCCCCATTATAACAAACCAAGGTCCCTTACGCCTAGCCGGGCAATGTGTTCCATCCTTACCCCTCCCCAATCCCACCAGAGCTCCAAGCAATAAACACGATCACCGATGCAAATCGAAATCCAATCCTACTGCGAGTGGTTTAAGCGAAGGCACCCGAGTGACTCCGAATAGACAATAATCGGAAGCGTATCAACGAATTAGGGGCAGCCTCGACGTTATGAGAAAATCGCCCAAACATGCATTGCAACGCCATCTATTGGCCGAGAATGTATTTGCGTGTCAATTATAGGCGGCCAGAGCAGTACCGGTGTGGCATTTAGCTGGGACAAACTGTAAAACGGGAAGCTAATGGTGGAGAAGTCGAGGGGAACGTTCTTTCTGATGAAAACGCTGAAAATCTGGTGCGTTTTCAATAAACAGGTTTAACATTTTTGGTGTTAATGCAAGGCAATGTACTTTTTAATTAGGATTAAAATTTGGGTTTGAAGAAATAGTTTCTCTTAATTATTTCAGTTATTTCATAATATTATTATGTAGTTGAAAGGTTGAACAGTTTTAGTGCAATGCCTTTTTATACTCATTGTCTTGTCGTGAATGTGGTCATTGGATTTCATTTAAAGGTTGTGAAGGTCTCTCATGAATGGCAGAGGTGAGCGATAGTATCAAAGGCCTTCGAGAGACTGACCACTTATTCCTATGATCATTGCCCAAGCCCCCTCTCCGCCTAAGCTAAGACCAGATAGGACCAGGCAATGGTTGCTGATGACTTGTAAGTTCCCCAAACCCCCTCATCCTCAACTCACAATGATGCTGAGGGTGCAGGCACCCTTGAGCGGGTCTCGAACCCCAATCCAGCATATCGTTTAGTCAAGGCCGTTTCCAGAAGGCTACGGCAACATCAGCGTCATTCCACAAAGGGAAATGCCTGCCTCCCGTTGACTTTTAATCAGCAAGGGAATCCACTAAGCTTTCAAAGCTTCGAAAGTTATCCGAATTTTACCAGGAAAACTTCTGATTATTCTAAAACTTTCCCTTAATAACTCGGTCATGGGAAAGTTATGAAAACTGGTCCTCGCTTCTCTCTTTCAACAGCGTCGTAAAATTTTAGCATTTAGTAATACAATTACTGAAGACTTAGAGCTTATTGCGTCTTAAGTTTATTTATAAGAATTTTTAACAACAAATGCACCTGTTTCTAGTCCACCACAGGGCAAAGACCTTAGATAAGTCTTGGTCATGGCTGGGATTTGGCCAGTTTCATCACCATGCTGGCTACTACAGATTGGTGATGGTGGGAGGTTTTGGTCTGATTGCGCTTAGCATACCAACCTAGTATTGGTGGCCCTGACTTGTATAGCTTCACTGATCATGGCGATACACAAACTCTTTCACCACGTTAAGGTGTCCCGATTCAGAAAGGGAAGTATTTTTAATAAAGAAATCTAAAAATTAAAACTGCAAGAGGTATAAACTATTTATTTTATACATTTGTTAATGCATTGAATTCATAGTTAATAGACCGTAAATATTAAAGAATATATTGAAATAGTTGCATCATAAATGTAATTATTCTTACATCTAATCAAAGATATTAATAAAGAAATGTGAAGTTTATCCATATACTTCATCTTATATTTTCCTCACTCAGATATTTTTCGTATTATCTAACAAAGTTTGCCCTGCATCTAATTCAAGAAATGAAATGGGAAATTTATCTATATACTACATCATATAGATAAGAAAAAAAATCAATGGGAAATTTATCTATATACTTCATCGTATATTTTTTTCTTTTTTAACCAAGATATTTTTCGTAATATCTAAAAAAAAATTCCTGCATCTAATTAAAGAAACCAAGAAAAAAAATGATAGGAAGTTTATCTATATACTTTATCGCATAGATTTTCACCCCTGTTTTTTTTTTTTCGTACCAAAAAAATCCTGCATCTAAATAAAAAAAAAAAAATGTATATATATATATATATATATATATATAATATATATATATATAATGTGAAATTTGTTTGTATACATCATGAATATTTTCTCACCTCTGTTATTGTCAAGAAATTTATCAGTAGAATTCATCGTATGTCGTCTCACTTCTGTTTATTATCTATTACACAGACATATTTCGTAATATCTTCCCTGCATTTGATACTCGATCTTTTAATAGACTGGAAGCCTCTCATCTCAGTTCAAATAACTTTCCAAACGGTCGAAAATATCACTTTCATCTGTCTAAAATCTCTTTCTGTCAGTACAAAATTTCTCTTGTCAGTCCGAATTCTTCCGTCACTTCAAAATTCCTTGGTAATAAGGTCTAACATTCCTTCTCCATCAGATTGAAAATCCTCTTCTGCCAGTACAAAACCTATTCATTCATCCCAGAATTCCTTTTAGATAAAAAAAATTCCTAATTTTTATCAATAAATTCAAAATTCCTTTTTCCTTTTTTAATAAAGCCACAATTCCTCAGTCTTTTTCAATAAATCCAAAATTCCTTATTCCCTTTTAATAAAGCCACAATTCCTCAGTCTTTTTCAATAATTCCAAAATTCCTCATTCCATTTCAATAATCCAAATTTCCTCATTCTTTTTCAATAAATCCACTATTCCTCTCATTTTTTTTTTCAAGAAATCTAAAATTCCTCATTCCTTTTCAATAAATCCAAAATTCCCCATTCCTTTACAGTAAATCCAAAAATCCTCATTCCTTTTCAATAAATTCCAAATTCTTCATTCTTTCTCAATAAATGCAAATTTCCTCATTTTTTTTAAATAAATAAAAAATTCCTCTTTCATCAGTTCGTAATTCCTCTTCCATAACTTAGAACTCCTCCTGTCTCTCCCAAACCTCTAATTCCTCATTGCAAAAATTTCCATTTTCGTAACACCTAATAAAAAAAATGAGAAATTGTTCCCTATGCTTTTTGTTTCTTTTCCATCCATTTGCTGCCTCCACCACCAGCCCATTTAAAGGTTTTAGGTTTAAAGGCCACTCATGAATGGCAGAGGCAAGGGACAGTGACATTGCCCTGTCGAGCAGGACAATGGCCTAGAGACTGATCATAGATATATATATATGATCAGATCCAAACCCCCTCTCCACCCAAGCTAGGACCAAGGAGGGCCAGGCAATGGCTGTGGATAACTCAGCACATAGACCTATAGGCTCCCCCAAATCTCCAATCCTTAGCTCACAAGGATGGTGAAGTTTTAGCGACCAAAGAAACTAACAAGTTTGAGCGGGACTTGAACTCCACTCTGGCGTTTATCAGTCAGGGACGTTACTGCATCGGCCACCACAAAGCTCACATACACTTTCATTTATTATACAGTAAAAATATAAAACAAAATAAAAATAAAAAACTGGCCTATAACAAGTGAAAATAACTCGAAAATAAAAAAAAGGTGAATCGAGGTTTATGGAAAACCTGAATCAAAACGAAATGCTGTAAACGATGAGCTATTCGCAAAAGAGTTTTGATTAATTTCGGAGAGTGATATTAACAATGAGAATACAGAAGAGAGACGGGGATTCTGGTTGCATGGGATTAGGTCGTATGAGGAAGGGGCGCGAAGGGGGGGGGGGGGGGTGGAGTGGGTGGGGGTTGTGTCTCATTTTTGCGAAGTGTATAGTTTGCTTAAAAATGGGGAGGGGTTGTATTAGCTTATACTAATTCATTGCTAATTAAGGGGTACGAGTCGTTTATTATTATTATTATTATTATTATTGTTGTTGTTGTTGATTTTGTTACTATTTACATTCTAATAGTTGGAACACTTTAACGTGGTGCCATGATCAGCAAAGCTGTACCAGTCAGGGCCATCCCTCCCCGGTTGGTTTGCTTTGAGCGATCAGAGAAAAGTCTCCCACCATCAACCAATTCGCAGTGGCCAGTGTGGTGATGAAAATTGCCAAACCCCAGACATAACGGAGACATGTCTGAGGCCTTTGTTCTGCAGTGTACTAGAAACGGGTGCATTTGTTGTTTATGTTGTAGTATCTGTATTACAATTGGCCTTCTTCTTCACTCAAGGGGTTAATTACTTCACTGTGATTCCTTACCACTTGGTTACGGCTCATTTTTCCCCTGCCTACACATACACCGAATAGTCTGGCATATTCTTTACGTGTTCTCTTCAGTCCTCAAACCCCTGACAACACTGAGATTACCAAAAGTTCTTCGTTCAAGGGGCTAACTACTGCACTGTAATTGTTCACTGGCTTCTTTCCCCTTGGTGAGAGTAGACGAGACTCTTTAGCTATGGTAAGCAGCTCTTCTAGGATTAGGACACTCCAATATCAAGCCATTGTTCTCTATTCTTGGGTAGTGCCATAACCTCTGTGTCATGGTCTTCCACTATCTTTGGTTAGAGTTCTCTCACTTAAGAGGTACTCAGACATATCTATTACCGTATTTCCTTTCCTCACTGGACTATTTTCCCTGTTGGAGCCGTTGGGCTTACAGCATAATGCTTTTCCAACTAGGGTTGTAGGTTAGGTAATAATAATGATAATGATAATAATAATAATATCACCAAGTACAGGAATATGTCATTATATATCCTTATCACTGTTTATAAATATCCTTCATTACGTAACAACTGTCGCAACCTTTACTTCACCCCGTAACTAATTCCTTGCCACGACCAACCAGAGCAAAATATCTTTCATAAGCCTGAAAGCGAGTTTGTGATGCATTATGGCGTCCAGCTTTTTCATCTCTGTTTTGAAAATATTTCATATCCGGCGTGCAGAGCCTGCGGAATTAAGTTTCTCTCTCTCTCTCTCTCTCTCTCTCTCTCTCTCTCTCTCTCTCTCTCTCTCTCTCTCTCTCTCTCTCTCTCTCTGGAAATTATATGGCGGATTATGAATGATTTATATATATATATATATATATATATATATATGTATATGTATATATATATATATATATATATATATATATATATATATGTATGTATCATTGTATATATATGCATTTATATATATATATATATATATATATATATATATATATGCATTTATATATATATATGCATTTATATATATATATATATATATAGTGTATATATATATATATATATATGTATGTATGTATGTATGTATGAATGTATATATATATGTGTGTGTGAGTGTGTGGAGAAATATGTTACTAGTGTGCGCAACCCGTCACAATGATGGATATATGTTTAAATAATTATACACGCACACGCACCTCCCTCTCACTAGAGTAAGAAAAAAAATATATATAGCCTGGCACTAGCTTTTTATTATATAGGGTTGATGGTAAAAGTATGATTGGTATGATGATTGAATAATTGAATATAACCCCATTGCAATGGCTGTTTTCTGTTGAATAAGATTTGGAAATAGAATTGCATCGTAAAGGTTATTTTCCATTCGAACAACCTTGATAATGCATTAATGTGGACAACTGACGCCAAGCACATGGCATTTCTCTCTCTCTCTCTCTCTCTCTCTCTCTCTCTCTCTCTCTCTCTCTCTCAAAGCGACTGGCTCAATCAAATGCACGTATATGACCAAGGACAGACAAAGGGCGAGAGTATAATCTAATTAGGCCGCCTGAGACGTCATGAGAAAATCGGGAAAACATGCATTGTAATGCCATCTGTTGGCAAGAGAATGAACTTGTAAGATGCCGTGAAAAGTGTTTTACGTGTCGCCATGATTAGCAACGCTGTACTATCGAAGTTTTTTTTTTTTTTTTTTTTTTTTTTTTTTTTCTTATCTCTTATTATGAAATACACTTTTACAATCTTACAATTTATAATATATATATATATATATATATATATATATATATATATATATATATATATATATATACATCATCGCATATTTGCATGAATATTTTTTTTTTAAATTTTATGTATAAAGTTTCTTTGCTCTGAGCGATTAGACGAAAATCTCAAACCATCACCTAACCCGCACTGTCTAGCGTAGTGATGAAAACTGGCCAAACCCCAGACATGAATGAGGTCATTTCCGATTCCTTTGTTCTGCAGTGGACTAGAAACGGCTTCATTTGTTGTTGTTTATGAACGATAAAAGGTCAGTGTAAGGGAAAATATTCATGGCAGGATTGAATTAATTTGCTGTTCAGGTCTTGTTGGAATTACGTAATGTAAAAAAAAAATCGTTAAAAAAACGGGGATAATCTGCAAATTATAAGTATTTCATGTTTTTATTCTTGTGCAAATAATGAAAAGAATTTACACAGAACAATGAATTCTATTATGAGTAGAAAATAAGAATAATTTTAGCAACCTGATTAAAAACCTCACCTAAGAAACTTTATCGCACTAAAGGTATTTTTTTTTAAAAGTTTGTACTAAAGAAATTATGGAAGCTACTCAGGCCCATCGAATAATACTGTAAATGTGTGCCTAACTTATGGCGCCAGAAGGTATTATGCAATGACTCGAAACTAAGTTTATTACTCATAAAGTTAAAATAAGTTAATTTCTGTTCAATAGTTATTCAGTTCTGATCTTCTCACCCACCGTTATCCCTACATTAAGGGGTCGGTTGCCTGATGCGCATCTCCAATGCCTTCTATCAAACGTATCTTCTTCCACCTAACATCTTCGTTCTAATCTGATCGTTGTATTTCACATGAAGAATACTGTAACTAGTGTATGTGAAAAAACATTGTACAATCTGAAACCTATAAATACCATTCACTACTACTATAATTTACTCAAATTATCTTATAACATCGTAAAATCTTTTATTATTTCAATAATTCAAGTTGTTCATTCCTGAAATTACTTATCTCACATTAGAAATAAGTCTGAATTAATTACCAAATTTCACTTATTCCAGAGAATTGTCCTCTTTCCGAAACTTCCCTCTCCTTAAAACTGAAATTCTTGTTTATCTAATCTAAAAACCATTTTCTTCAAAATAAAAATTCTCTTTCGTTGATACAAAATTTTCTTTCCATCAATTCAAAATTCCTCTCTTGAGCTCGGCGTTGAATATATTTCTTATCTTCCTTTGCTAATACATTCCAAAATTTCTTTTTGCTAATACATTCCAAAATATCTTTTTGCTGATGTATTCCAAAATATCTCTGCTAATACATTCCAAAATATGTTTTTGCTGGTGCATTCCAAAATATCTCTTTGCTAATACATTCCAAAATATGTTTTTGCTGATGCATTCCAAAATATCTCTTTGGTAATGCATTCGAAAATATGTTTTTGCTTATACATTCTAAATTATATTTTTTGCTAATACATTCGAAAATATCTTTTTGCTAATACATTCCAAGATATCTTTGCTAATACATTCCAAAATATCTCTTTGCTAATACATTCCAAGATATCTTTGCTAATACATTCCAAAATATCTCTTTGCTAATACATTCCAAGATATTTTGATAATACATTCCAAAATATCTCTTTGTTAATATATTCCAAAATATCTCTTTGCTTATATCTAAAAGAATATCTTTTCGCTAATACATCCCAAAATATCCTTTTGCTGATACATTCTAAAACATCTTTGTAAATTTCTCCTTTCGTTATTCCAAACTCTGTATTCCTTCAATCCAAAACAACCTTTATATAACTTGAAATGCCTCTTCAGTCAGCCTAACATTATTATTTTAAGAGTAAAATATTCTTTAAGAGTAAAATATTCTTTAAGAATAAATCATTCTTTAAGAAATTATTCTTTTAGAATAAAGTATTTTTAAGAGTAAAATATTTTCAAAAATAAAATATCCTTCAGAATAATTTATTCTTAAAGAATAAATTATTCTTTAAGAGTAAATCATTCTTTTAAGAATAAATCCTTCTTCAAGTCTAAAATCCCCCATCCTTAAATCTAAAATTCATCCTTCTCTCAGTTCAAAATCCCTCTTCCATCAAACCAGACCTCCTCCTCTTTCACTCCCAAACTTCATTTTAGTCAGTGTAAAAAACCGTATCGCATCCCTCCTCCCCCCCATCTACCTCTCCTGCCCCCTCCCCCACAATCTCCCTCTCCTAACCCCTCTCCCAGAACGTGTTTAACCCTATTTTTTATGTCCCTTTTCCCGGCCTGCAATTCCAACAATGTACTTCGCCTAGGCTCGGATTCCTCACTTGCGTAGTTAAACTGACACGAGATGAAACGGATGAATCCTGGAAGATTAAGTCAAATGGCATCCTTATTCGCAGAAATAGATTCGAATGTGTTCCTGATAGAAATATGCCCAGCGCGACTACAGAATATCTCGGGGGTGGGGGGTGGGGGGTGTCTTAAAATTCAGGCTTCCATGATGGGTTGGGGAAAGGGGGGGGGGGAGTAGGTGGGGGAGGAGTTGAGAGGAAGGGTTTAATTTTGCTTCAGGCTTAAAGTTTTAAGGAACGGGGATTTTCCTAATGCATTTGTAATTAAGGGCATACAGGAGCTTATCCCTCGATTACAGTTTCCATTTCTTATATGCTATTATTATCATTTTCATTATTGTTATTATTATTATTATTATTATTATTATTATTGTTATTATTATTATAATTATTATTTTTATTATCATTATTGTTGTTGTTTTTGTTGTTATTATAACAATTTTATTATTGATTTTATTATAAATTTTATTGTTAATATTCACTTGTCGCTGTAATTATTTATGCCCCGTCAGCTTTGACATGAAGTGGATATATATGTGTGTGTGTATGTGTTTGTGTGCGTGTGTATGTACGCAGTTCGATGCCATACGCATGAATATATTTTAATAGTTTACCATTAATATTATTCAAGTATTTGAAGCAGCATTACAAAGGCGTCTCCTTACCCCAAGCTTAATACTCTGCTAGAACCATAACAACATAGTTCTACATAAGCGAGGAAGTAAGTTTATTATGCATCACGGTGCCTCAAGGCTGGCGTGCAAGAGGCGACACATTGTCACATTCTCTTCTCATTGCCTGACTGGATGGGACACAGCATCTGTGTATCCTCACTTCCTTTGCTTAATGAGATATGTAACTCTTTATATAATTCAGATTGTTACAAGCTAAATGAGGTTTTAAAGTTTTAAAGGTCACTCATGAATTGCAGGGGCTAGGGACAGTGACAATGTCCTATCGAGTAGTACAATGCCCTAGAGATTGACCGTAGCCCCATCTCCAACCAAGCAATGGCTGCTGATGTCTCAGCTGATAGACTTATAGGCTCCCCCAAAGCCTCCATCCTTAACTCACAAGGATGGTGAGATTGCAGCGACCAAAGAAACTAACGACCCCAGTCTGGTATTCATCAGTCTTGGACGTTACCACATCGGCCACTACCATTTGCAGTTACAATATGTTTTCACCTAGTTCTTTGAGTGGATGAGGTGCACCTTTAATGTTTCCCCATCCTTCTTGCCTCATTGGATTAGGTGAAGTTCCTTATTTACTCACTTTATTTCTTCATTGGATAAAGCGAAGTCCATTTTTTCCTCACCGTATTGCATAAGTGAATAAGGTGAAATCCATCATATACTCATCT
>NC_090744.1:25904844-25909844 GCF_036898095.1 Palaemon carinicauda
GGAGGAGTGGGCTTCATTCCAGAATAAATGAGGATTGGGCTTCATTCCAGAACAAATAGGGAGGAGTGGGCTTCATTCCAGAACAAATAGGGAGGAGTGGACTTAAATCCAGAACAAATAGGGAGGAGTGGGCTTCATTCCAGAACAAATAGGGAGGAGTGGGCTTCAATTCAGAATAAATGGGGAGGAGTGGGCTTCAATCCAGAATAAAAGGGGATGGGGAGTGGGCTTCATTCCAGAACAAATAGGGAGGAGTGGACTTCATTCCAGAACAAATAGGGAGGAGTAGGCTTCATTCCAGAACAAATAGGGAGGAGTGGGCTTCAATCCAGAATTAATGGGGAGGAGTGGGCTTCATTCCAGAACAAATAGGGAGGAGTGGGCTTCATTCCAGAACAAATAGGGAGGAGCGGGCTTCAATCCAGAATGAATGGGGAGGATTGGGCTTCATTCCAGAATAAAAGGGGGGGGAGTGGGCTTCATTCCAGAACAAATAGGGAGGAGTGGGCTTCAATCCAGAATGAATGGGGAGGAGTGGGCTTCATTCCAGAACAAATAGGGAGAAGTGGGGTTTATTCCAGAACAAATAGGGAGGAGTGGGCTTTATTCCAGAATAAATGGGGAGGAGTGGGCTTCATTCCAGAAAAAAGGGGGGTGGGCTTCAATCTTGAACAAATAGGGAGGAGTGGGCTTCAATCCAGAATGAATGAGGAGGAGTGGGCTTCATTCCAGAATAAATGAGGATTGGGCTTCATTCCAGAACAAATAGGGGGGAGTGGGCTTCATTCCAGAACAAATAGGGAGGAGTGGGCTTCAATCCAGAATGAATGGGGAGGAGTGGGCTTCATTCCAGAATAAATGAGAATTGGGCTTCATTCCAGAACAAATAGGAAGGAGTGGGCTTCATTCCAGAACAAATAGGGAGGAGTGGGCTTCATTCCAGAATAAATGGGGAGGAGTGGGCTTTATTCCAGAATGAAATTGGGGGAGTGGGCTTCATTCCAAAATAAAACTGGGGGAGTGGGCTTCATTCCAAAATAAATGGGGTGGGGGATTGGGCTTCATTCTTGAATAAATGGGGAGGAGTGGGCTTCATTCCAGAACAAATAGGGAGAAGTGGGGTTTATTTCAGAACAAATAGGGAGGAATGGGCTTCAATCCAGAATTAATGGGGAGGAGTGGGCTTCATTCCAGAACAAATAGGGAGGAGTGGGCTTCATTCCAGAATAAAAGGGGGGAGTGGGCTTCATTCCAGAACAAATAGGGAGGAGTGGGCTTCATTCCAGAACAAATAGGGAGGAGTGGGCTTCAATCCAGAATGATTGGGGAGGAGTGGGCTTCATTCCAGAATAATTGAGGATTGGGCTTCATTCCAGAACAAATAGGGAGGAGTGGGCTTCATTCCAGAACAAATAGGGAGGAGTGGACTTAAATCCAGAACAAATAGGGAGGAGTGGGCTTCAATTCAGAATAAATGGGGAGGAGTGGGCTTCATTCCAGAATAAAAGGGGATGGGGAGTGGGCTTCATTCCAGAACAAATAGGGAGGAGTGGACTTCATTCCAGAACAAATAGGGAGGAGTGGGCTTCATTCCAGAACAAATAGGAAGGAATGGGCTTCAAACCAGAATTAATGGGGAGGAGTGGGCTTCATTCCAGAACAAATAGGGAGGAGTGGGCTTCATTCCAGAACAAATAGGGAGGAGTGGGCTTCAATCCAGAATGAATGGGAAGGATTGGGCTTCATTCCAGAATAAAAGGGGGGGAGTGGGCTTCATTCCAGAACAAATAGGGAGGAGTGGGCTTCAATCCAGAATGAATGGGGAGGAGTGGGCTTCATTCCAGAACAAATAGGGAGAAGTGGGGTTTATTCCAGAACAAATAGGGAGGAGTGGGCTTTATTCCAGAATAAATGGGGAGGAGTGGGCTTCATTCCAGAAAAAAGGCGGGGTGGGCTTCATTCTTGAACAAATAGGGAGGAGTGGGCTTCAATCCAGAATGAATGGGGAGGAGTGGGCTTCATTCCAGAATAAATGAGGATTGGGCTTCATTCCAGAACAAATAGGGGGGAGTGGGCTTCATTCCAGAACAAATAGGGAGGAGTGGGCTTCAATCCAGAATAAATGGGGAGGAGTGGGCTTCATTCCAGAATAAATGAGGATTGGGCTTCATTCCAGAACAAATAGGAAGGAGTGGGCTTCATTCCAGAATAAATGGGGAGGAGTGGGCTTTATTCCAGAATGAAATTGGGGGAGTGGGCTTCATTCCAAAATAAAACTGGGGGAGTGGGCTTCATTCCAAAATAAATGGGGTGGGGGATTGGGCTTCATTCTTGAATAAATGGGGAGGAGTGGGCTTCATTCCAGAATAAATGGGGAGGAGTGGGCTTTATTCCAGAATGAAATTGGGGGAGTGGGCTTCATTCCAAAATAAAACTGGGGGAGTGGGCTTCATTCCAAAATAAATGGGGTGGGGGATTGGGCTTCATTCCAGAATAAATGGGGAGGAGTGGGCTTCATTCCAGAATAAATGGGGAGGAGTGGGCTTTATTCCAGAATGAAATTGGGGGAGTGGGCTTCATTCCAAAATAAAACTGGGGGAGTGGGCTTCATTCCAAAATAAATGGGGTGGGGGATTGGGCTTCATTCTTGAATAAATGGGGAGGAGTGGGCTTCATTCCAGAATAAATGGGGAGGAGTGGGCTTTATTCCAGAATGAAATTGGGGGAGTGGGCTTCATTCCAAAATAAAACTGGGGGAGTGGGCTTCATTCCAAAATAAATGGGGTGGGGGATTGGGCTTCATTCCAGAATAAATGGGGAGGAGTGGGCTTCATTCCAGAATAAATGGGGAGGAGTGGGCTTTATTCCAGAATGAAATTGGGGGAGTGGGCTTCATTCCAAAATAAAACTGGGGGAGTGGGCTTCATTCCAAAATAAATGGGGTGGGGGATTGGGCTTCATTCCAGAATAAATGGGGAGGAGTGGGCTTCATTCCAGAATAAATGGGGAGGAGTGGGCTTTATTCCAGAATGAAATTGGGGGAGTGGGCTTCATTCCAAAATAAAACTGGGGGAGTGGGCTTCATTCCAAAATAAATGGGGTGGGGGATTGGGCTTCATTCTTGAATAAATGGGGAGGAGTGGGCTTCATTCCAGAATAAATGGGGAGGAGTGGGCTTTATTCCAGAATGAAATTGGGGGAGTGGGCTTCATTCCAAAATAAAACTGGGGGAGTGGGCTTCATTCCAAAATAAATGGGGTGGGGGATTGGGCTTCATTCCAGAATAAATGGGGAGGAGTGGGCTTCATTCCAGAATAAATGGGGAGGAGTGGGCTTTATTCCAGAATGAAATTGGGGGAGTGGGCTTCATTCCAAAATAAAACTGGGGGAGTGGGCTTCATTCCAAAATAAATGGGGTGGGGGATTGGGCTTCATTCCAGAATAAATGGGGAGGAGTGGGCTTCATTCCAGAATAAATGGGGAGGAGTGTGCTTTATTCCAGAATGAAATTGGGGGAGTGGGCTTCATTCCAAAATAAAACTGGGGGAGTGGGCTTCATTCCAAAATAAATGGGGTGGGGGATTGGGCTTCATTCCAGAATAAATGGGGAGGAGTGGGCTTCATTCCAGAATAAATGGGGAGGAGTGGGCTTGATTCCAAAATAAAACTGGGAGAGTGGGCTTCATTCTAGAATTAATGGGGAGGAGTAGGCTTCAATCCAGAATAAGTGGGGGGGAGTGGGCTTCATTCCTGAATAAATGGGTAGGAGGCGGCTTCATTCCAGAATAAAAGGGGGTAGTGGGCTTTATTCCAGAATAAAAGGTGGTAGTGGGCTTTATTCCAGAATAAAATTGGAGGAGTGGGCTTCATTCCAGAATAAGTTGGGAGAGTAGACCATTTCAGAAAAAAATGGAAGAGAAGTCTTCATTCAAGAACAAATACTGTAAATGGGGTGTAGGTAGGCTTTATTTCAGAATAAATATGAGAGTAGATTTCATTCCAGAATAAATGGAGATGGGGAGAATTCATTCCAAAATAGATATGGGAGTAGATATCATTCCAGACTAAATGGGGTTGACAAGAATTCACTCCAGTATAAATATGAGAGTAAATTTTATTCCATAATAAATATGGGAGATTTCATTACAGAATAAATATGTTAGTAGATTTCATTCCAGAATGAATGAGGGTGAGGGGAATTCATTCCAGAATAAATCGGAGTGAGTAGACTTCATTCCAGAATAAACCATTGTGAAATTGATGTAATTATATAACAGAGTCATGTGAGGCATTGAACATTATTCCACGGTAATCTGTATATAAATAAAAAAATGTTTTCAAGGACAGATATGGGAAAAAAGGTGGTAGTTAGGGAGTGGTAGATGTTATTCCAGAGTAAATATGGCACGATATTGGCATTATTCCATTGTAAATAAGAGGGAGATAGATTCCATTCAAGAAGTATTTGATGAGAGATAGTGGTTACTGATGATTAAATATGAGTATAGTAGACGTTCCAGAATGTGGGTAAAGATTCTCTTCATTCCAGAATAAATATGCAGATATAGAAGTTGTTTCAGAATGAATATTGAGAAAGATAGACTTAATTCTAGAAGAAATTTGGGAAGAGGTTAACTTTATTCCAGAACGAATATAAGGAGAGATACACGTCACTCTACTCGACGCAGCGAGAAAGGCTCGATAGGGGAGGGTACCTTGTTTGAAACGGATTCCCCCAATGATGTCACATCTCCACGGATAAAGGCCCGCTATCCATGTCCGTTCCGTTACTCTCTCTCTCTCTCTCTCTCTCTCTCTCTCTCTCTCCTCTCTCTCTCTCTCTCTCCTCTCTCTCTCTCTCTCTCTCTCTGTATAAAATTGGTGTTATTCCAAAATTATTTCTCCTCCTCTGATTGATGGCCTTTCTGCCAAGGAATATCTGCTCAACTCTCTCTCTCTCTCTCTCTCTCTCTCTCTCTCTCTCTCTCTCTCTGTTTCTG
>NC_090744.1:25919844-25924844 GCF_036898095.1 Palaemon carinicauda
TATCAGAAAATTTTTGCAATGACAATATCAGAAAAATTTTGCAATGACAATGATATCAGAAAATGTTTGCAATGACTGATAGTAAACGTTTGCAAGGGCAAATGTATCAGAAAACGTTTGTAATGGCAATGGTATCAGAAAAAAATTGCAATGATAATGGTATTAGAAAACGTTTGCAATAACAATATCAGAAAATGTTTGCAGTGACAATGATATCAGGAAACGTTTACAATGACATGGTAAACGTTTGCAGTGACTAATAGTAAACGTTTGCAACGGCAATTGTATCAGTGAACGTTTGGAATGGCAATGATGCTAGAAAATGTCTGTAATGACAATGATATACAAAACGTTTCCAATGCCAATTATATCATAAAAAGTCTGCAATAGCAATGATATCAGAAAACGTTTGCAATGACAATTATATCATAAAAAGTCTGCAATAGCAATGATATCAGAAAACATTTGCAATGACAATTATATCATAAAAAGTCTGCAATAGCAATGATATCAGAAAACGTTTGCAATACCAATTATATCATAAAAAGTCTGCAATAGCAATGGTATCAGAAAACGTTTGCAATGACAATTATATCATAAAAAGTCTGCTATAGCGATGCTATCAGAAAACGCTTGCAATGACAATTTTATCATAAAAAGTCTGCAATAGCAATATCAGAAAACGTTTGCAATGACAATACTATAGATCTTGAAAGACATAAATGACCACTTCTCATTTGCATTATACTGTTTGTAAGATAAATGGAAAGTAGTGAGACATGTTATATGTCAAGACGTACATTTGTCTGAGAAAGATTTCCATAATTGCATTGAAAACGTATTATGTAACTTTTTTTTTCATTACGTAACATGTATATTTTATATATATATATATATATATATATTATATATATACATATATATATATATATATATATATATATATATATATATATATATATATATATATATATATATATATATGAAGTGTACTTATATCAAGTTAACACATGAAAGAATGTGTGACACATCTGAATGTAGCTAAAAACATTACCTAGTAGTCTTGATCACATGAGAGAGAGAGAGAGAGGAGAGAGAGAGAGAGAGAGAGAGAGAGAGAGAGAGAGAGAGAGAGAGAGAATACGACTCATATGATCTATACTTGTGTTGAATTTTTTGAAACACTTCCCCACCTCAGATCACCTCTCGTCATAATATGAGCATGTGGGTGGAGAGAGAGAGAGAGAGAGAGAGAGAGAGAGAGAGAGAGAGAGAGAGAGAGAGAGAGAGAGTCGCTCTCCTCTAGTCATCCTTTGGCCCCAGCCATGAGGGCTTTCTTTCATTAAGCACGTGGAGGAGAACTCTTTTTATGTATACTTGGATCAATGAGGCAAACAAGAATCTTACCAAGCTAGGCGGGCTCCTCATCCAGTAATTGGATGGAGAGAGAGCGAAGCGGCGGGGGCGGGGGGGGGGGGGGGGTATGGGGGGGTTCTGTGGTGTAAAGGGGAAGAGGGGAAGGATCATTGGGAGGGGAAATAGTGAGGGACTACCTACTCAATACCGCAACCACCCCGAAACCCGCCTTTAATAGTGTTGAGATCATAATTTGTGAATAGTAAATATCTTCATTTTCACAGGAATCCTATTTTTCTTGTTTTGAAGACAAGTAAATGCGAGTGTATTTACACAGTTCACGCATAAATATATGTATATATATGTATATGTATAAAGAGTGTCTGGCTATATACAGTATATAAGTGTATGGCTATATACAGTATATATATATATATATATATATATATATATATGTGTGTATATATATATATATATATATATATATATATATATATATATATACTGTATATAATAAATTTTGCAAATTTAGACGTATTTTTCATATTTAAATAAGCCATACATTTTTTATACATTAATGCCTGGATTCTTTGTGGCCAAGTGGTAAGTCACTTCATACAAGTTTCCTGGACCAGGGTTCGATTCCCGCCCGGTCAGACGCTGTTGTCTTTGTGTGATTTCGCCTGGGGTTCTGATCCCGAGGACGTTAAGAGAATCCAGACATTAAATTAGCAGACCTAGAGTATACTGACGATGTTGTCCTTATTAGCAGAACATCACAGGATTTGCAGTGCTTGCCTACCAGAATGTATGAAATATCACACGAAGTTGGGCTCAAGATATATAGAAGAAAGACAGAGATGATGAGAACAGAGTATGCAATGGAAGATGAAATATCATTGCAAAGAGAAAGGATGAATGAGGTAGAATCATTCAAGTATTTAGGAACTATGATCTCCAATACAGGGTCTTTAGAATTAGAGTTTAGTGAAAGGTTGAAAAAAGCCAATCAGACAATGGCTAGGTTAAGAAAAATTTGGAAATCATATCGCCTGAAATTACTTAAAAAAATCAGATTATACATCAGTTTAGTAAGATCTGTGTTACTATATGGACATGAGTCGTGGTATAACAATGAAACCGTGTCTAATAGATTTAGTAGATTTGATAACAAAGCCCTCAGAAGGATATTGGGAGTTGGATGGCCGGACAGGATAATAAATGGAACTATTAAAGAGATTACTCGTGTGCCATATGTGGATGAGATCATGATGAAGGGTAGATGGAGATAGTTTGGCCATGCTCTTCGCACTACCCAAGAGAGATTAGATCACCAAACGTTCAGTTTGGCTCCACAAGGCACTAGAAGAGTTGGAAGACCCAGACCTACATGGCTCAGGACTATGAAGCGTTAAGTTGGTGATGATGAATGGATTAATATTGAATTAAAAGCTCGATTGGTGAAATCTAATCGAGGCTGTTTGCGTTAATAGGCGTAGGAGGAGATGATGATGATATATACAGTATATATGAACCCTTTTCTATTCAGGTTAGCAGGGCCACTTTGGGATATCACAGAATGGTAATTGAACTAAGAAATATTTGTTGATGAAACAAACATAAACACCCAGAGCAATATATATATATATATATATATATATATATATATATATATATATATATATATATATATATATATATACACGCTCTCCCAGCTGATGCTCGTGCCCATTTCCTTTTGGGTGACTCAGTTGAAGTTAGGATGCTAGCGATCCTCAATCATCCATGGCGCCCAGGCGTTCGCCCAGGATCTGTCTCTCCCGCTTCTTAATCCAAAGGTCCTGAAGGAAGGGCCGGATGTGGAGAAGGGCTTCAAAATTCTCTTTTACGAAATTCATGTTAAAACAGAGGACTAACTGGACTCGCTGATGAAGGATCTGAATTTCAGTGACGAAGATTCGGTTGTAGTGGCCTGGTGATAGCATCCTTGCTTGGTGATCGCCAGACTGGGGTTCGAGTCCCTCCTACACCCGTTATCTTCTTTGGTCGCTGCAACCTCACCATTCTTGTGAACTAAAGATGGGGGGTTAGGCGGAGCCTGTAGTTCTATCTGCTGAGTCATCAGAAGCCATTGATTGACCCTCGTTGGTCCTAGCTAGGGTGGAGAGGGGGCTTGGGCGCTGATCATATGTAATATGGTCAGTCTCTAGGCCATTGTCCTTCTTGATAGGGCAATGTCACTGTCCCTTGCCCCTGCCACTCATGAGCGGTCTTTAAACTTTTAAATCTTTAAAAAGAGGATAGATTGTCTTCTGGAATCAGGGGCCTGGACGCAATGGAAAGGAAACTTAAACTCCTTGAGTCTGCCAGAGGAATGTCGTCAGGCTTTGGATCAACTTTTTGGAAATAAATAAACTGTTGTGAGATGAATAGTTCTTAAGGCCCCCACACATGATCAATTTTTTCGTCAATTAATTGGTATCAATTTATTGACGACAATGAAATTGAGGAAATCACTGTGCCTACACACGGTCAATGATTTTACTTCAATTTTCAGTTTGATTCATAACTTCGAGATGAAAGCATCTGTGGCTCTAGGAATAGTACTTGCTCTGGACGAAATTTTATTGAAGACCCATCAATAAATATCAAAGGATCTTTGATCTCTCAATGAATTGATTCAATGAAATTGTTTCAATTAAATTGATATCAATGTCCCCTACACACGGTCAATTTCTTCATCAATTCATTGACGTCAATAAATTGATATCAATTAATTGACGAAAAAATTGATCGTGTGTATGGGCCTTCAGGAACCAAAAGAGGATTCCATAATTATCTATTATAAAGTTTAAGTTTATTTTAAATGTTTTAGATAAAATACAATCAAAAGGAAATGAAGTTTTGAGTGAATTTTTATATCATTTCCCTTTAAATGAATTACTTTACTATCTTTATTCTTTAAACGTTAAAAACTTAAATGCAAATTGCCTGAGAGAGAGAGAGAGAGAGAGAGAGAGAGAGAGAGAGAGAGAGAGAGAGAGAGAGAGAGAGAGAGAGATTACAGACTTTGAAATTTAAACTTAGCTCGGGGAAGTCATTATCTAAATTTCTGTAAAATTATCACATAAGCAAAGGGGATCAATAGCCATTAATTATGGAGACAATTTAGAAAGGAATAAATATTTGTTCAGGAAAATCACTGGCGTAGAATTGAGCCAGAGTTGATGAAATTCGCCAAAAGTGATTTAAAAAAAAGGGTTTTAATTCAGTAGAAAAGTTATTACTTCTTTTTCCCAAATTAAATGTCTAGAATTTAATATATTCTCTCTCTCTCTCTCTCTCTCTCTCTCTCTCTCTCTCTCTCTCTCTCTCTCTCCTCTCTCTCTCTCTCTCTCTCTCTCTCTATATATATATATATATATATATATATATTATATATATATATATATTTATATATATATATATATATAAATATATATATATATATAAATATATATATATATATATATATATATATATATGTATATATATAATTATATATATATATATATATATATATATATATATATATATATGTATACATGTATATATATATATGTGTATATATATATATATATATATATATATATATATATATATAT
>NC_090744.1:25929844-25954844 GCF_036898095.1 Palaemon carinicauda
TTATCACTGTCACAGCCCTGTTTACCACTGTTACAGCTCTGTTTACCACTGTTACAGATATATTTTCCCCTCTGACAGTTATGTTTATTACTGTTACAGCTGTGTTTTCCACTGTTGCAGTTATATTTACCACTGTTGCAGCTCTGTTTACCACTGTTACAGATATATTTTCCCCTCTGACAGTTATGTTTATTACTGTTACAGCCCTGTTTACCACTGTTACAGCTCTGTTTACCACTGTTACAGATATATTTTCCCCTCTGACAGTTATGTTTATTACTGTTACAGCTGTGTTTTCCACTGTTGCAGTTATATTTTCCCCTGTTACAGCTCTGTTTACCACTGTTACAGATATATTTTCCCCTCTGACAGTTATGTTTATTACTGTTACAGCCCTGTTTACCACTGTTACAGCTCTGTTTACCACTGTTACAGATATATTTTCCCCTCTGACAGTTATGTTTATTACTGTTACAGCCCTGTTTACCACTGTTACAGCCCTGTTTACCACTGTTACAGATATATTTTCCCCTCTGACAGTTATGTTTATTACTGTTACAGCTGTGTTTTCCACTGTTGCAGTTATATTTACCCCTGTTACAGCTCTGTTTACCACTGTTACAGATATATTTTCCCCTCTGACAGTTATGTTTATTACTGTTACAGCCCTGTTTACCACTGTTACAGCCCTATTTACCACTGTTACAGCTCTGTTTACCACTGTTACAGATATATTTTCCCCTCTGACATTTATGTTTATTACTGTTACAGCTGTGTTTTCCACTGTTGCAGTTATATTTACCCCTGTTACAGCTCTGTTTACCACTGTTACAGATATATTTTCCCCTCTGACAGTTATGTTTATTACTGTTACAGCTGTGTTTTCCACTGTTGCAGTTATATTTACCCCTGTTACAGCTCTGTTTACCACTGTTACAGATATATTTTCCCCTCTGACAGTTATGTTTATTACTGTTACAGCCCTGTTTACCACTGTTACAGCCCTATTTACCACTGTTACAGCTCTGTTTACCACTGTTACAGATATATTTTCCCCTCTGACAGTTATGTTTATTACTGTTACAGCTGTGTTTTCCACTGTTGCAGTTATATTTACCCCTGTTACAGCTCTGTTTACCACTGTTACAGATATATTTTCCCCTCTGACAGTTATGTTTATTACTGTTACAGCTGTGTTTTCCACTGTTGCAGTTATATTTACCCCTGTTACAGCTCTGTTTACCACTGTTACAGATATATTTTCCCCTCTGACAGTTATGTTTATTACTGTTACAGCTGTGTTTTCCACTGTTGCAGTTATATTTACCACTGTTGCAGCTCTGTTTACCACTGTTACAGATATATTTTCCCCTCTGAGAGTTATGTTTATTACTGTTACAGCCCTGTTTACCACTGTTACAGCTCTGTTTACCACTGTTACAGATATATTTTCCCCTCTGACAGTTATGTTTATTACTGTTACAGCTGTGTTTTCCACTGTTGCAGTTATATTTACCCCTGTTACAGCTCTGTTTACCACTGTTACAGATATATTTTCCCCTCTGACAGTTATGTTTATTACTGTTACAGCCCTGTTTACCACTGTTACAGCTCTGTTTACCACTGTTACAGATATATTTTCCCCTCTGACAGTTATGTTTATTACTGTTACAGCTGTGTTTTCCACTGTTGCAGTTATATTTACCCCTGTTACAGCTCTGTTTACCACTGTTACAGATATATTTTCCCCTCTGACAGTTATGTTTATTAATGTTACAGCTGTGTTTTCCACTGTTGCAGTTATATTTACCCCTGTTACAGCTCTGTTTACCACTGTTACAGATATATTTTCCCCTCTGACAGTTATGTTTATTAATGTTACAGCTGTGTTTTCCACTGTTGCAGTTATATTTACCCCTGTTACAGATCTGTTTACCACTGTTACTGATATATTTTCCCCTCTGACAGTTATGTTTATTACTGTTACAGCTGTGTTTTCCACTGTTGCAGTTATATTTACCCCTGTTACAGCTCTGTTTACCACTGTTACAGATATATTTTCCCCTCTGACAGTTATGTTTATTACTGTTACAGCTCTGTTTACCACTGTTACAGCTCTGTTAACCACTGTTACAGATATATTTTCCCCTCTGACAGTTATGTTTATTACTGTTACAGCTGTTTTCCACTGTTGCAGTTATATTTACCCCTGTTACAGCTCTGTTTACCACTGTTACAGATATATTTTCCCCTCTGACAGTTATGTTTATTAATGTTACAGCCCTGTTTACCACTGTTACAGTTCTGTTTACCACTGTTACAGATATATTTTCCCCTCTGACAGTTATGTTTATTACTGTTACAGCTGTGTTTTCCACTGTTGCAGTTATATTTACCCCTGTTACAGCTCTGTTTACCACTGTTACAGATATATTTTCCCCTCTGACAGTTATGTTTATTACTGTTACAGCCCTGTTTACCACTGTTACAGCTCTGTTTACCACTGTTACAGATATATTTTCCCCTCTGACAGTTATGTTTATTACTGTTACAGCTGTGTTTTCCACTGTTGCAGTTATATTTACCCCTGTTACAGCTCTGTTTACCACTGTTACAGATATATTTTCCCCTCTGACAGTTATGTTTATTACTGTTACAGCTGTATTTTCCACTGTTGCAGTTATATTTACCCCTGTTACAGCTCTGTTTACCACTGTTACAGATATATTTTCCCCTCTGACAGTTATGTTTATTACTGTTACAGCTGTGTTTTCCACTGTTGCAGTTATATTTACCACTGTTGCAGCTCTGTTTACCACTGTTACCGATATGTTTTCCCCTGTGACAGTTATGTTTATTACTGCTACAGTTGTGTTTACCACTGCTACAGATATTGTTTCCCCTGTGACATTTATGCTTATTACTGTTACAGTTTTGTTTACTACTGTTACAGCTCTGTTTACCATTGTTACTGATATATTTTCTCCTCTGACAGTTATGTTTATTACTGTTACAGCTGTGTTTTCCACGGTTACAGATATGTTTTCTTCTGTGACAGTTATGCTTATCACTGTTCCAGCTTTGTTTACCACTGTTACAGCTCTGTTTACCACTGTTACTGATATATTTTCCCCTATGACAGTTATGTTTATTACGGTTACAGCTGTGTTTTTCACGGTTACAGTTATATTTACCTCTGTTACAGCTCTGTTTACCCCTGTTACCGAAATGTTTTCCCCTGTGACAGTTATGTTTATTACTGCTACAGATGTGTTTTCCACTGTTGCAGTTATATTTATCCCTGTTACAGCTCTGTTTACCACTGATATAGATATATTTCCCCCTGTAACAGTTATATTTATCACTGTTCCAGCTTTGTTTACCACTTTCACAATTATGTTTACCACTGTTACAGCTATGTTGACCACTGCTTCAGTTATATTGACTACTGTTACAGCTATTTTGCCAAAGAGGAGGCGTTGGCATACATTTTGAAATCCTCTGAGTGTATGAAAAAGGAAGTGTTGACAACATACAAATTGAAAATGGTGAAAAACATACAACTTGAAAAGATAAAAATAATATAGCATAAATCTTGAAGACTGTTGACAGCATACAACTTGAAAAGTGTTTATTTACAGTACATTCCTTTTGCATTAAAGTTGAATGTGGTTTTTAATGCAATTTGTTCTGCGTGTGAATAATACAGAGTAAAGGTTGAATGTGATACCCACGCTCGTTTTCTATGCTATCTCTCAATGCTGAAAAGAAGTTACTTAGATGTGGATTTCAAGAATTAAGTAAGTTCACTTGAGTAACAAATGAAAAATAAATATATACAAATTATATATATATATATATATATATATATATATATATATATATATACTGTATATATATATATATATATATATATATATATATATATATATATATATATATATATATATATATGTGTAGTATATATCTACATTATATACATATGGATAGATGAATATAAATTTTTATATGTATATATATATATATATATATATATATATATGTGTGTGTGTGTGTGTGTGTGTGTGTGTGCACCTATGGATTTACGGTTATAAAAGTGTAAATGCACTAATTTTGTTGTATATATGAATTCGCGTATAAACTAGTGTATGCACTTCCAGTTGAAGAAGTACTGATGGTTTAACAAAGAACATCTTAAAAAAGGCTAAATTGAACCGGTTACTCGTAAATTTTCTAAAAAGTTTTATAATTATTCTTTTTATGATCCGGGACGAATTGTACAGAAATCAGATTATCGAGTTGGGCAATGTAATTTTCAAAACTTTACTTTTGAGGGATTTTTTTTTAGTGTGTTCATTAAAGGGTGACCACCCATAATGGCCTGGAACTGGCAACAGACTTTGGGAGTCCGGTGCTAGCGGCATAGGTCGTTATGGGAGATGCAAGTGACCACCCATATGCGTCTAAAACTGGCAACAGACTTGGGGAGTGGTGCTAGCGGCATAGATCGTTATATGAGATGCAAAGTCAGTTAAGAGACTGAATATAAGAATGAAATATAACCCATAATCTGTTATATGATAAGGTCGTCTTTGCTCGCCTTTGGTTATCAAATGTAGTAGTAATAACAATATTATTCTCCATTGTATTGAATTTTTTTTTCTTATACTTATTTTCCCTATTTGTTTCCTAATTAACTGGATTTTTATTTACTTTCTATTTCATTCATTCATACAAGGTCGTATTTTGTCAAAAGCAGTTTAGAAAATTATTTGTCTCTCAAGTTTCTTTAGTTTCAATTTATACATTATGATGCTAATAATAATAATAATAATAATAATAATAATAGTAATAATAATAATAGTAATAATAATAATGATAGTTATTATTATTATTATTGTTGTTATTATTATTACTATTATTATTACTATTATTATCATCTTTGGAAGGGTAACATATCAGATTTGACCTGGAATAACTATACTCAGCTTCGAGCTTTTGCTCAGAGAGTTTATGCCTCAACTGAAAAGGAATGCAATTTAACCATAAAAGAAACCCTTTCTGGTACAACTCAGGAACATAGATGGTGGTCTACCCTTAAATCTGCACTCTTTGGTGTAGATGCAACAGTTCCTCCTTTACTTAAACCAGATGGCTCATTCATTCACTGTCCAAAGGAAAAGGCAACCCTGTTGGCTGATGTTTTTGACAGTAAACAGAGTAATGAAAAACTTTAACTTCCTCATTCCTGTTTTCCTGAGGCTAAACTAACTAGTTAGCTTTTCGATCTCGTGAAATTAAAGCTCTGTTGATGGACCTTGATGCTTATGGAGGTGTAGACCCAAATGGTATTTTTCCTTGTTTTTTTTTATAAAGACAGCAGATTTCTTAGCTCCAAAGTTATCTGTTATTTTGCGCAAGTTAGCAAGAAGAGGAGCTTTTAGCACTTGTTGGAGAATTGGTAATGTTACTCCTCTATGTAAATGTGTTTGTGGTAGCTCAAGTCCAACTAATTACCGCCCAATTTCCATAACTCCCATATTATCTAAAGTTTTTGAGCGTCTTCTGGCAAAACGTCTTAATAGGTTTGCTGAAGGTAATCATCTATTCCCTAGTTTGCAAGTTGGTTTTCGTAAAGGCCTTGGATCATGTGATGCCCTTCTTACAATCACCAATGCTGTACAGAAATCCCCTGATTGTGGTCAGGAAGTTCGTATGATTGGCCTTGATTTTAGTGATGCCTTTGACCGTATTAATCATGAGGCCCTTGTTTTCAAACTGAAACAGTTGGGAGTGGGTGGGTCGTTTCTTAGCATTATTATTGATTTTTTAAGTAATAGATCTCAAAGAGGAGTTGTTGATGGGCACCATAGTGAGTATAGTAATGATATCCGGTGTTCCACAAGGTAGTGTTCTAGGCCCATAACTTTTCATACTATATACACATGACATGTGGTTTGGCCTAGAAAACAAGCTTGTTGCATAAGCAGATGATGCTTCTCTCTTTGCATCAATTCCATCCCCTGAATGTAGATTTGGGGTTGGTAAATCCCTTAATAGAGATTTAGCTAAAATTAGTGCATGGTGCAAATTATGGTGTATGAAGTTGAATCCTAACAAAACTCAAAGTATGATTGTAAATAGGTCAAGGACCGTGGCTCCTCAACATCCGGATCTCAGTATTGATAATGTTTCTTTAAATTTGTATGACTTTTAAAATTCTAGGTGTGATTCTCGACAGAAAATTTACTTTTGAGAAACACATTAGGTCTGTGTCTTCTTCAATTGCAAAAAAATTGGTTTATTGAGAAAGTTTTTTAAGATTTTCGGTGATCAATCTATTCTGAAGAAGTGTTTTAATTCTTTCATTCTACCTTGTTTTGAGTATTGTTCTCCTGTCTGGTGTTCAGCTGCTGATTCTCATTTTAATTTTTTGGACAGAAACTTACGGTCTATTAAATTTCTTATTCTTGATCTAGATATTAATCTTTGGCACCGTCGTTCAATTAGTTCATTATGCATGTTGCATAAGATTTGTCATAACTCTGACCATTTTTAACATTCAGATCTCCCTGGACAATTCTATCCTGTTCGTAATACTAGGCAGGCAGTTAATTCTAATAGCCAGGCCTTCTCCATCATGAGGCTCAACACTACACAGTATTCTAGAAGTTTTATTGCAGCTATGACCAAGTTGTGGAATGATCTTCCTAATCGGGTAGTTGAATGAGTAGAACTTCAAAAGTTCAAAGTTGCTGCAAATGTTTTTATTTTGACCAGGCTGACATGAGTCTTTTTATAGTTTATATATGACATATCTGTGTTTGACGTTGTTAATAGTTTATATATGACATATCTGTTTTGACGTTGTTACTGTTTTTAGAATGATTTATTGTTAATTGTTCTTGGCATTTATTTAATTCCTTATTTCCTTTCCTCACTGGGCTGTTTTTCCCTATTGGAGCCCTTGGGCTTATAGCATCTTGCTTTTCCAACTAGGGCTGTAGCTTGGCTAGTAATAATAATAATAATAATAATAATAATAATAATAATAATGATAATGATAATAATAATAAAAATGATAATAATAATATTATTATTATTGTTATTGTTATCATTACAATGATGATAATAAGCGTCCAATACTTTCTATAGCCAAACATTTGAAATATGATAAATGTTAAAAAGTTAACCTATCTTGAATATTTCTTCCAGTAAACGACACATTTGAAACTTGTAAATGACATCTTCTAATATCCTTTATTCTCATTCACCTCCACCATAGGAGACACACTTCATCTCGGCTTTATCACATCATTGGAATTTTTAACAACTTTCGTTCTATGCGGAAACTTTGAGAGACTCTTAAATTTGAGATTGCATCTGCATTGCCAGGGTAAAATTGCAGTAATATCTTTAAAGGCAAGCCGAATATTTCGCTTTGGTTGGTTTCGTATAAAGATCTTATCAATTACGTTTTTTAACTCGTTTAGGTTGAATTTTTACCACGGTTCTCTAGTCTTGGGTAGTGCCATAGCCTCTGTACCGTGGTCTTCCACTGTCTTGGGTTTAGAGTTCTCTTGCTTGAGGGCACACTATTCTATCTTATTTCTCTTCTACTTTATATAGGAAATATCTCTTAAATTTGAGATTGCATCTGCATTGCCAGGGTAAAATTGCAGTAATATCTTTAAGGGGAAGCCGAATCATTCGCTTTGGTTGGTTTCGTACAAAGATGTCTTCAATTTTGTTTTTTAACTCGTTTGGGATGGTTTCTTTACCATGGTCATCTTTAAGGGGAAGCAGAATAGTTCACTTTAGTTGGTTTCGTACAAAGATCTTATCAATTTCGTTGGTTAATTCGTTTGGGATGGTTTCTTACTCTTCTACTGTCTTGGGTTTAGAGTTCTCATGCTTGAGGGCACACTAATGTTGTTTCCTTTCCTCACTGGGCTATTTTCCCTGTTGGGGTCCCTGGGCTTATAGCCTCCTGCTTTTCCAACTAGGAATGTAGCTTAGCAAATAATAATAATAATAATAATCTGATAAATTTTTTTGTTGTTTTAGTTTGGGTATGTCTAAATTTATAGAATTATGAATACAGACTTTTAATAAATATCGGTGGCAATTTGATAAATATTGTTAATACTTTTAATTAATATCGACGTCTGATGTCATGGCGCTAAATAATTGTTAAATCGGTCAATCAGTTATACAAAAAGAGGGGATTTTATGTCTCGGTACATTTACATTAGGAAATTAATAATAAAACTTACAATTTTATTTTAAAAATAACCAGCAGAATCTAATAGGTAAATAAAGTGAGTTAGTGTCTGTGCGTGCGTGTGTGTAAGTGTGTGTGTGAATGTGTGTGTATGGTTGAGGGGTTTCATGCCTATATAGATTATAATTATTCATGAATTCTGATATTTCATTACAATTATATTAGAATTCATGTATACTTAAATGTGTACATATGATCACATGGAAATGAGATATATACATAAATATCTACCGTCTTTCAGAAGAAATATATTATATTCAGGACAAGATAGAGTTATTGTAATCCCTCAATCTGTAATTGGAATTACCTGTAATAACCTGCAGTCATTAATTACACCATGGCTAGAAGAACAGCAGTCACAGCACCTTAGCACACTTGGCAAAGACAATCAAGAAAATAATAAGCTAAAGACAAAAAAGTAATTGGCGACAAAAACAATTACATATGTTTATATTTATATACAGGTAAGCGACGTCCACCAATAGCAACATGCTTAATCATTACACCATAATTACATAATTATTACGATGACATCATGCAATACATAACATGAAAAAGGGGGGGAATTGGGGAGAGGGAGCGCGGGGGTGGTTAATGACGTCATGCATGTGACGTCATGCAAAATGCCAGGGGGGTATAAAAAAATGTTGGCCGGGGTTTAATGACGTCATGTATGTGACGTCATGCAAAATGCCAGGGGGGTAATAAAAAAATTTTGGCCGGGGTTTAATGACATCATGCATGTGACGTCATGCACGTGACGTCATGCAAAATGCCAGGGGGGTAATAAAAAAATTTTGGCCGGGGTTTAATGACATCATGCATGTGACGTCATGCACGTGACGTCATGCAAAATGCCAGGGGGAATCAAAAAAAAATTTGGGCCGTGCTTAACTAACCTCCGCCACGACTGCTTGCCCAGCCGGCCGGCCTCTCAACCCCCTGCCATACAAGACCATTTTCCTGTAGGACACAGAAGCACAAGAAAAGGAAGTGTTCAGTTGGGATCTGTCTCTCTTACGGCCTCTAAATAAAGGTGTTTTCTTTTTTTTTGTACAACATCGACAAATGCACAGCTGTACAACATGGATTTCATCTGTCACCATTCCAAGTAACTAGAAGCTGAAAAAATGTTTATGGTTCTCAAAAAATAGGAATTTTTTTTTTGGCTTAGAAAATGGGAATATCTTTTTTTTTTTTTTTTTTTTTGGTTTCCCAAAAAATAGCATTTGTTGGTTCCCGAAAAATATTTTATTCCAAAAATAAAAAAGGAATTTTTGGGAAGTTTCAAAAAAAAAAAATTTCCTGGGGTTCCAAATGGGATTTTTTGGGGGTTCCCCCCAAAATAAGATTATTTGGGGGTCTCCAAAACAAAAAATAGTAAAAATACAATTAGTACAAAATTATTCAGGTACAAAAATATTGAGAGGTTATTATTCTTTTAGTTTGGATGGCATCATTCTCTTTATAAGGTCCTGAAAAGTTTTTGGGTAAAAAAATATTTCTTCATGGTTAAAAAATCCACAGAGAAGCCGTTTTATCTGTAACACTGCAAAAGACGTCAAGAGATTTTGTAACCTTCATGCAAGTTTTATACTTACCACTGACCTTAGTAGTTGCGACGCCAGTTTTTAAGGTCAAATTAATCGGTACCAATAGCTATGTGGGAAAATTTATGGGTGTAAAGGTGTGCTTAAAATGTATGGTTTATATTTCGTACTTGTAAGTCTTTTGGAATATTCGGTTACACACGTATATATATATATATATATATATATATATATATATATATATATATATATATATATATGTATATATAAATATATATGTGTGTATTATATATAAATATATATGTGTGTATTATATATATATATATATATATATATATATATATATACACACATATATATTTATATATAATACACATATATATATTTATATACACATTTTACACACACATATATATATGTATATATATTTATATATATATACATATACATATCTCTCTCTCTCTCTCTCTCTCTCTCTCTCTCTCTCTCTCTCTCTCTCTCTCTCTCTCTCTCTCTCTCTCTCACTATATATATATATATATGTATATATATATATATATATATATATATATATATATATATATACATATATATATTACAGGTCTTATACGCATTAATTTTACTTCTCTGCTCATTGTTTCTATTTATAAAAACCTGGAATATTGAAGTTAGTGGTTCGTGTATTACTTTTGAAAAATAACCATATATTGTATCATAACATATATTATAGTATCATGGCATATATATGCTTATATAACGTAGTAATAACATAAATCTTAAGCATAACTAATACGAAATATGGATTCAAGTTTTCTCTCTTGCCTTGTTTCATGCCGTTATTCATTGCATTATTAATAAATCATTTCCGGGTAGATTATGTAAGAAAAGGAATGGAAGGAAATGGTTGCTAGCCGGGATAAAACGCTAATATATTATTGTAATAGTTGGAAAAGCATGATGCTATAAGCCCAATGGCTCCAACAGGGAAAATTATCCAATGAGGAAAGGAAACAAAGAAATAAATAAACTACAATGGATGAAAAATTAAGTATAAATCAACTTTTCAGAATTTTTTATAGAAGTTTCCATGGACAGGATTTCAGAGAACAAAATTCTTGTTCAGCCCTTGGAATTTATTCTGAAGATCAAAGAAGCCTTTTTTTTTTTAACAGTTTTGAGACAGTTTTAATGCATTTTATCATATATGAAGAGATAGAATCTTTCAAGTTTTTGTTAAGTCGTCTTATTTCATAATTGTTGCGCATGCGCCGAGGTTGGTGAAAATGGAAGTAACTTTTTCTCGAATATGAGCTTATTTATTGACAATGCCAAACTTTTTTTTATTACAACCAGTGTTGAAGGCGAAGGCAAACAGTACAGAGAGAGAGAGAGAGAGAGAGAGAGAGAGAGAGAGAGTGTGTTTACTAAGTTAACTCCTAAGACAGAGTACTGTTTAGCAAAAGAGTTAATTGCAAGAAAAACGGAACTAGAGAGAGAGAGAGAGAGAGAGAGAGAGAGAGAGAGAGAGAGAGAGAGAGAGAGAGAGAGAGAGTCTACCAGGTTAAATTCTATGATAGAGTACTGTATAGCAACAGTTAATTGCAAGGAAAACGGAGAGAGAGAGAGAGAGAGAGAGAGAGAGAGAGAGAGAGAGAGAGAGAGAGAGTTAATTGCAAGAAAAACGGAACTAGAGAGAGAGAGAGAGAGAGAGAGAGAGAGAGAGAGAGAGAGAGAGAGAGAGAGAGAGAGAGAGAGTCTACCAGGTTAAATTCTATGATAAAGTACTGTATAGCAACAGTTACTTGCACGAAAAACGGAGGGCAATAGATTAGAAATTAATTTTTTACTAGTATAGTTTTATAGAAGGATTTAAGAATGAGTCTTTTAATTTATTATCTCTGTTCAAATGTGAGTATTGGAAGAAAATTGAATTTAACGATTGTTAAGCCTCCTGCCTAGTACAGTGGTAACGCGTTCGTCTAGCATTCGCGTGGCTGTAGATCGATCCCAGTCCGGGACCGTGAGTTTAAGCTGTGTACTGGGGAGGCCACTGCTGTGGTTGGGTGCCACAGTGGTTTGGAGGAGTGGCTTTCCGGCTGACGTTTTGGTGAGCATCTATTCTTACCTTTATAAGCCAAACAAATAAAACACCATATGAGCCGTTAAGTCCAGGAAATGGGACAAACAATGAACGTTTTGAAGGAGTGGCTTTCCGGCTGACGTTCTGGTGAGCTTCTATTCTTACCTTTAAAAGCCAAACAAATAAAATACCATATGAGCCGTCAAGTCCAGGAAATGGGACAAACAATGAACGTTTTGGAGGAGTGGCTTTCCGGCTGACGTTCTGGTGAGCTTCTATTCTTACCTTTAAAAGCCAAACAAATAAAACACCATATGAGCCGTTAAATCCAGGAAATGGGATAAACAATGAACGACCAGTCATTAGTATAAAAAAGGAAATACAATCTCCATATCAATTAGTCATTATAATCCATTTAAATCCTATACAGAAAAATCCCCATGAATTTACATTGATATTTGATTTATATCCGAAGCACACGCGTTTGAAACCGACGCTTGACTTTTCAATTCCCATCGCTAAGCCCATCAAAACAAAATAACGGGGGGAAAAGTGGGATGAAATACGGCTCGTTGATCATCTGGAATGGGAGGATTATTGCCAGTGAGCGAAATGAAATTGATACGCTATTAATCAGATGAAATCCTTATCGGACGCCATCCAGCGTTATAGCTCTCGTAACAATACGGCGCCATTAGCAAATCAGCTGTCTGTGGATGAGAGAGAGAGATTCTCACAATGTGTTTCTTTCCATTCAATATTTTTTTCTGGATTTTTTATCCTGTTCATTAGCGATGCATACACTCATTACCTCTGACAACGAAGTTGGTAGGAGGTTATGTTTTCGCCCTTCTTTGTGTGTTTTGTTTGTAAACAGCTTACTGGCCACATTTTTAATTGTAGAGTAATGAAACTTGCAGTGGTTAACTGTTATGTGAAAAGTTGGAAATTATTAAATTTAGGGAGGTCACGGTCAACGGTCAAGGTTGCGGTCAAGCAAAATGTCCAATCCACGTAATCAGCCATAAGTTTGGATATCGTTGTCACAGAGACTTCAAACGTGGTTCATATTTGAGTGTATGAAAATCCACGCCTATTGATATATGTTAAGGTCAAAGGTCAAGGTTGAGCAAAAAATCAAGATATAAGGTCTGTTCTCTGCTGAGTGCCCCTCTAGTTCAATTGGTTATGGCTATTGTTCCGGTAAATAATATTGGATAATTATTGTACCCGACCCGTCAATAATGACGTCTAAATATTTATATAGATATGCACGCAAACGCACAGATTCAACCCTTCCCATTCCCTCCCTCCTTTCCTAAGTACAACCTGCTGGTTCGGCAATTTGTGGGAAAGTAGTTTCCGAGTGTACCTCTCAGGGACCTCATCTCACCAGGGTATGACTACTTTCTCTCCCTGGTGAGCGTGGCAAGAAAGAAATATATATATATATATATATATATATTATAGAGAGAGAGAGAGAGAGAGAGAGAGAGAGAGAGAGAGAGAGAGAGAGAGAGAGAGAGAGACTTATTCTTTATCATTAAGCTGGGATATTTTTAAATAGAAAATATTCCTTTAAGGAATAGCAATATTCAATGTTACAGACTCACATCCCCTTGTGAAATACGCTGTGGACCCCCGTAGAGTTTCTTATGTACAAATCTGAGCTTTGTAAATCATAACCCTCCAAAAACGTCTGGCTAATCTTAATTTTACAATGTATATAATTACTGTATACTATGGATGGTTTATTCTAACAATAAATTATACAATGTATGTATATACATCATAATTATTATATACTACATACGATAAACGTATATTGTATGCAATACTCCTAGACCCCATAAAAGGATCTAAATACTCAATTGGTCCTACCTCTTTGTTGCAGCATCCTTAGACAAAACAAATCGGTTCTCATTGCATAGTGAAGCATCAGTATTTACATCAGAACTATCAACGATTTGCTAGCAATAACTATTGTTATTACAATTGAAGATAGTTATTTTTTTTTTATTCCGATTCAAGAAATGCCATTAAGGCTTTTGAAGGTTTATTTACATATTTATTTATTCATTCATTTATATATTTATTTCTATATTTGTCTGTCTGTGTGTCTGTGGACAAGATTGCGTCAAAACTACTTGAAGGAATTTGACGAAATTTTCACCACAGATAGATCTTAGGTCACGGACGACGCCATTAACCTTTGGCAGAGGTCAGAAATATCTGATTATTATTATTATTATTATTATTATTATTATTATTATTATTATTATTATTATTATTATTATTATTATTATCATTTGTGTTGTTGTTACATTCCTCTCCAGGTCAGAAATCTCTGATTATTATTATTATTATTATTATTGTTGTTGTTGTTGTTGTTGTTGTTGTTGTTGTTGTTGTTGCCGTTGTTGTTACATTCCTGTCTACAGCTGTCTTTAGAACCCCCACCGGAAACAATAAAACAAAAGAACAACATCTCTCTAGCACTTAAGTATCAATCCATTACCGTGATAAAAAGACAAGAAATAATCATATCTCATTAAAGAGCGAAAATGAAATAGAAAACACCTTTTTGGAAAAAAAAACTTTACATCTTCATAAATAGGACTCTGAACGCCTTTGCAATATTCATTTGATGGCGTTTGATCCTACTACGTCTGTCGTAAAAAGATCAGAATGGCATCCTATGCCATAAGACTAACGCAGCTGCTCGATCGTAAAGAAAACGGGAGGGTAATAAAGTAAAGAAAACGGGAGGATGATAAAGATATATCGTCGATGGAGGATGGTGAAGAAATCTGAGATTGGGTTATTATTATTATTATTATTATTATTATTATTATTATTATTATTACTTGTCAATCACAGTCTTAAGAGACTGGTGTTTTATAGGGCGGGGTTCCGAGTTATTATTATTATTATTATTATTGTTGTTGTTGTTGTTGTTGTTGTTATAATTATTACTTGTCAATCACAGTCTTAAGAGTCAGGTGGTTTATAGGGCGGGGTTCCTAGTTGTTATTATTATTATTATTATTATTATTATTATTATTATTATTATTATTATTATTATTACTTGTCAATCACAGTCGTAAGTGACTGGTGGTTTATAGGATGGAGTTTCGAGTTATTATTATTATTATTATTATTATTATTATTATTATTATTATTATTATTATTATTATTACTTGTCAATCACAGTCGTAAGAGACTGGTGGTTTATAGGGCGGGGTTCCGAGTTATTATTATTATTATTATTATTATTATTATTGTTGTTGTTGTTGTTGTTGTTGTTATTATTGATTTCCCTATCATAGTCCAGCTGAGCAAATCATATACCTCAGTGTGATGGCTCATTTGACCCTGCTGGGGGTAAGCAAGTGCCGCATACCATGAGCAGTAACTCCTAATGGAAGCCGGTAAATATGAAAACCCTGAAATGTCCAGAACTCCTCTAGCATTTATCCGCTAACAGAATATCCAAATCGGGACAAAAAAAAAAATAAAAAAAAAAAGGAGAGAGAAAGAATAAGGTACGTGGAATAGTTGGTCTTTGAGAATGCATATATGTACTGTCATATGTTATTCGTAACTGTTTTAAAAGTATTTTGGAATTAGTCAACCAAGAATTTATAGAAAGCTATAGCCCCAAATCACCCCCTCTCAAGTCTTAATGAAAAGACAAAAACCGACTGAATTAACTGCCATTCATTCATCGAAGTTATAAATTGTAAAAAATAGTAAGTTGACGGTCATATCAGAAGTCAGAATTAAATATAATGATCAAAATTGGTTAATTTATCTGTGGCGCTGTCTGAGGGAACAAGATTGTTCCCATGGACGAACAGATAAATCGGTGTCGATATTAATTAGATATAGAATCGTCTGGACAGGTTAATCCTACTGGCTGTTCCGAGATATCCGGAAGATATTCTGCTACACAGAAACGGGGAAATTGTAGCTTTCTCGAGGCGTGTAGGACAATAAGCTAACATGTTGATGAATAAGGAAACGCAACAATATATATATATATATATATATATATATATATATATATATATATATATATATATATATATATATATATATATATATATATATATATATATATATATATATATATATATATATATATATATATATATATGCATATATATATATACAGTATATATGTATATATATATATATTTATATTAAAATTAAAACAATAATTAAATAAGGGGTGAACTCGTGAACAACACAAACTTTCCTTCTTTCCCACCGCTATCCCTACATTAAGGGGTTGGTTGCCTGCTGCGCCCTTTCTAATGCCTATTATCGAAGGCATCCTTTTCACCAAACCTCCTTCGATGTCAGGATGCCAGAAAACTTAAAATCATTCATTTCACCAAACCTCTTCTCTAATTATTTTTCTTCACTTTATCTCTCCATCTAATTCCCTGCCTCCTTCTCGATCCCCCCCCCTCCCCCATAACAGGTTCCTCCCAAGCTCTCCTCACTGTCTCCCCACCATCCATTCTCTACACGTGTCCACACCGTCTCAGTCTTGACGCTGTTATCATCTCTTTAAGCTTTACTACGCCTGCCATTCTTATTTCATCCATACTAATTGACACTGTTATCATCTCTTTAAGCTTTACTACGCCTGCCATTCTTAATTCATCCATACTAGTTGACACTGTTATCATCTCTTTAAGCTTTACTACGCCTGCCATTCTTATTTCATCACAAACTAGTGATATCCCATCAAGATTGTGAATGGCCATGGTGTGGATGTCTTGTCTACCCTAAAAGTTTTAAAAATGAAAGGAAGCTTCGGTCATGGCATGATATATTTCACAGTAAACACAACTGTATTCTCCATGTTAGATATGACTGAAGTTTTAAGGTTGATCGTATGTCTACTATTAAAATCATCAAGTCACTGCCTGGCCTTCCCTGGTCTTACGTGGGTGGGAACTAGATCTGGAGCAGACCTTATGTTTATTTATTTGGTTTATAGTCCATTGTACGACAGCATGCATGACCTGCCCTTACTTATGCCCTTCACTAACAACTATTTTGTCCTTTAAATTAAGAAAATCAGATTTCCGAGGGTGATGAAGTAAATAAAGAAAACGGGAGGACGTAAAGAAAACGGGAAAGGCACTTTACTTGATAACGTCTGGGACCTGGAAGTGCAATTCGACCCGTCATAATAAAAAACGACGTTTTTATTCCGGTAATTTGGGCTGTACGAGAATCGCGCATTAGCGAGGCTTCTCTGCCTCAAGCTTTATCTCATTTCCCCTCCGAGGATAATTATGAGGATGGCTGTTATGACTTTCAAAGGAAGGCTCCCGCGGGAGTAGGTCCCGGCCTCGGTGTGGGCAAGATTTTTACTTAAATAGATTCTAGTGATTTGAAAAAAACGACTTGATTAATTAGTATATTTAGACGAAGAAGAAAAATATGACTGGATATGTTGATGGAGGATTATAATTATTCATTAACAAGAGCAATGAGAGATTTCTGACCTCCTCCAAATGTTAATGGAGTCGTCCATGGCCTAAGATCTATCTGTGGTGAGAATGTTGTTAAAATCTGTCAATTTATTTTGACGTTATTCTTAAAATAGGGAAAATTTAATTGGATCTGTTTGCTTGACTATGTTGACATGTCAGTTCCAAGTCGTTTAGTGAGGAAACCGAGCTATTTTCTTTTTATAACCCCTTCCCCCTTCCTCAACATATATTGCTAATTATTGCTTTCCCAGAATTTGAATAACTACCTAATTACTGTGCAAGAAGATGAGAACTGCAGTATTGCATTATTTTGGAGTAGATGGAGAGCGTGGTGTTGTAAACAATTACCAAAATTATATAAAAATCCGTCATTTTGTTTTGAAGTTATAATGGTAAAAAAAATGTAAATTCAGATCTAAAATCCGGATCCGGATCTTCTCCAAAGTTTAATGCGGTCGTCCATGACCTAAGGTCTACCTGTGGTGAAAATTTCGTCAAAATCCGTCCTGTAGTTTTGACGGCATCCTGTCCACAGACAGACACACAGACAAATAGATAAATAAATAAACTGACTCGATTTTATAATCTCCTTGGCGGAGGTAAAGAATCAGGGAAATGAAATAACGGAGAACAAGGGATACTTGCAAATACAGCTGTTAAATTGTTGAATAATTATCAGGAAATTAGAGTAACGAAGACAAATTGAGGATTGAAAATAGAGCTGTGAAATTGTTAAATAGATATCAGGAAATTAAAGCAACGAAGACAAATTGAGCGTTGAAAATAGAGCTATTATATTGTTAAATAAATATCAGGAAATTAAAGCAACGAAGACAAATTGAGGATTGAAAATAGAGCTGTGAAATTGTTGAATAAATATCAGGAAATTAAAGCAATGAAGACGAATTGAGCATTGAAAATAGAGCTATTAAATTGTTGAATAAATATCATGAAATTAAAATAACGAAGATGAATTGAGCATTGAAAATAGACCTGTTAAATTGTTAAATAAATATCAGGAAATTAAAGTAACGAAGACAAATTGAGCATTGAAAATAGAGCTGTTAAATTGTTGAAAAAAAAAAACAAGGAAATTAAAGTAACGAAAAGCAAATGATGAATTAAAATTATGAAATTAAAGTAATGAATAACAAGTTGTGATTAAAAATAGACCTGTTACCTCGTTGAATAGAAATCAGTAAATTAGAATAACGTAGACCAAGTGATGATTGTAAACAGATCTGTTAAAATCCTGAATAAAGTAAAAATAGAACCCGTTAAATCGTTGAACGAAAATGGAAACTTATAAAAGACGTTAGAGGTGAAAGAAAACGGAAATAGAAAGCTCGAAAAAAGTTCAGCGTGACAAAAATACAGACCGATTGATTGAATGGACAAAGGGTGGTGTAGGTAAATGGGACAAAGGGGATGTACGGAAAGGGGTCTTGACAAAGATCCCGATAACGAAGGGTCGTTTTGGGAAACAATGGAGGAAAAAAGACATGGAAAACTTTCGTCAACTTTCAGTTTTTTTTTTTTTTCTTTTTTTTTTGGGGGGGGGTTAGTGTAGAGATAGAATGTGAGTGAAATATTGGAAGGTCTAGTTGGAATATAGTGTACAGGCTTAGATAGAAATTGATAATAATAAGATTATGCTAAAAATAACAATAACAGCAAGAACTATTATTATTATCAATATTTTTATTATTATTATTATTATTATTATTATTATTATTATTATTATAAGGGGTCGGTTGCCCGATACGCCCTTTGCAG
Source organism: Palaemon carinicauda (assembly GCF_036898095.1). NCBI lineage: Eukaryota > Metazoa > Arthropoda > Malacostraca > Decapoda > Palaemonidae > Palaemon > Palaemon carinicauda. The sequence continues at coordinate 25,949,051 of NC_090744.1, forward strand.
CCAAGCGCCCTTTGCAGTGCCTTCTATCAAAGGCATCCTCTTCCACCAAACCTAATCTCTTCATATCATTCTTCACCTTATCTCGCCATCTAATTCTCTCTATTATTATTATTATTATTATTATTATTATTAGTAGTAGTAGTAGTAGTAGTAGTAGTAGTAGTAGTATTCATGTTGAGCATTTGGCTGCTCTTTCTTCCTTATGAATCAACCCTTTCCTCACCATATGTGGTGTATCGAGTAGCACACTCTCCTGCATAAGTCCTGGGGCTACATCGGCTTCTATCGTTTCAAAGTTTCTTTTCATTGCAGTACAGTGTCTAGTATTCCTATGATTAAGAAACATCTGTGAGTGATACCTCATTCTTTATCACGTCAATCAGAGTGACGTGTGGTTGATGTGCTTGTATTAGATGAGCCTGTCCATCCTGATTATATAATATGTATTATATTATGTATATAGTAATTTAGCCACCTCATTATCTACTGCGCCTTGAGGTTGATATTCAAAATCATTTTCCACTGTATTGTATTGCCAGAGTAATAATTCAATGACAGCCTACAGCCACTGTACCATGTTTCTTTATATATATATATATATATATATATATATATATATATATATATATATATATATATATATATATGTATATATATATATATATATATATATATATATATATATATATATATATATATATTGGTTTAGTGCTACACTGTTAAAAATTGTCCGTAAAAAACCGATAAAAATCCTTGAATAAATTTTGCTAGGCTTTACCGTTTAAAAAACCGATATATTGACGTAAAGGATTGATATGACAGTCACCAACCCGTAAAAGATGATAACAGAGTAGGGTAAAAATTACGGTCGCCTGTATTTTACAGAAATACGACAGAGAACAGTTTATGTTTACTGAGAATTTCCGATGAAAATAACAGTGTTTTTTTTTTTTTTATCAGTGTAGGGCAGAGGGCAGACCTTCGTTGGCAGTGTGGTTAATGGTCTCTTCTTTTATAAGACATTTCCTGCACTTTGACTTGGTGTTGATTTCGTCTATTGCATTTGAATATATCTATTTCTTAGGACCTGATCTTGAGCTGTCATTTTCATTCCTTCGGCCTCTCTCTCTAGCAAAATTGTATTTAAGTATATCAAGCATTTTACATGATTATTTAGGTAACTATCTCAGCTCTTCTTATCAGTTGATTGATAATGCGAGTGAAGCTGACATTTTTAAGCTCCCTTCAATGAACATAATATTGTAAATAATAATTACAAATTATACATATTTTTTTTTAATTATCATAATAATTTTCAAATAACTAATAATAGTAATAGTGATAATAAGATATAATGGTCCAATTTAAAAGTTCGAAACAAAAAAAAAGATAAAATTAAAAAATAAACTAGAAATTACGTCTGACTAAGGAATGCAGGTTTGTTCATATGTTCATCTATTCGCTTTTGATCTGTTAATCATTTAATGTCAAGGTCAGAAATTACATTTTTTTTTTAAGTTTCTTATCAATTGTTCTATATCGCAATTTTATTTATAATTCGATGTAGTGTTCATGATTTTGAGTTTCACAAAATCCGGCAATTAGTTTTGAATTTATCTTAAAAATTACCAAAAATTCAAATCCAGATATGGAATATGGATCCGGAGCCGGATACGCATCATCTCAAAAATTTAATGGGGTCGTCCATGACCTAAAATCTATCTATTTTCCCTTTTGGAGCCCCGGGCTTATAGCATCCTGCTTTTCCAACTAGGGTTGTAGCTTAGCAAGTAGTAATAATAATAATAATAATAATAATAATAATAATAATATGGTGAAAATTTCGTGAAAATCAGTCGAGTAGTTTTTGAGGTAATCCTGTCCTCAGACAGACAAATAGATGAATAAACAGATTCGATTTTGTAACCTCCTTGACGGAGGTAAAGAATCAGGGAAAAATAACACATGTGCTTGTTTCATTACTGTTATTGTTATTATGTATTCTCCTCATACGTTTTGTTATTATTATTATTATTATTATTATTATTATTATTATTATTATTATTGTGCATTGAATTAGTAGTAGGAAAAACTACATCCTTAGTGCACTACTACTAATACTATTACTCCCACTGATAATAATGATAATAGTATTGGCTATTATCATCCTTTTAATTTAAAATGAAGTACAACCTCTCTCTCTCTCTCTCTCTCTCTCTCTCTCTCTCTCTCTCTCTCTCTCTCTCTCTCTCTGAGTGAAATACCCATCGATTGGAAATTTCTCTTTTATCTTCAATACAATAATGACCTCCCCCGCCTTGCCCCCCCCCCCTCCCCCGCCCGACACCCCCCCTCCCCTCCCACTAGGCAAAGTTGTCTCTCACTACCTCGAAACTTTCCTGAGGTCATATTTCGCTGGAAACTGGCGAACTCTGCAAGATTAAAACCCCGGACTTAGTTTATTCCCACAGTTTGTATTTTCAGTTAATATTGCGAGGGTAAACTCGAGACAACTTTTTTTCGTTTTATATATATATATATATATATATATATATATATATATATATATATATATATATATATATATGTATATATATAATGTACGTATATGTATATATATATATATATATATATATATATATATATATATATATATATATGTATATGTATATACATACATACATATATATATATATATATATATATATGTATATATATATATATATATATATATATATATATATATATATATATATATATATATATATATATATATATATATATACTTTGCTAGTACAATTGATACATCATTACAAGTCCCAAAACCACAACCACTCGCAAGATAGCGTCAGATACGTCATATATTTCCAAGTTCATTTTGCTTTTGGCGTTTACTGACGTGGAAGTCCATTAAAGGGGAACTACCATCAGCCCGTGATCCATCTTCATTTGCAAAGGGTTGGGTAACAGCCACGACTGAAATGCGACGAATAACGACGAGGAGAAAGAATACGTTATCGGTGCTGCGACGAAAGAGCGACGGGAAAGGCGACAGGATTGCGACAGAGATGCTTGGAATGTTGGGGAATGGGAATAGTAGTTAGCATTGATAATTTTTTATTTCGTTGTATCCCGATGTGGTAACGTCCCTGACTGTTGAACGCCGGACTGGGGTTCGAGTCCCGCTCAGACTCGTTAGTTTCTTTTATCGCTGCAGCCTCACCATCCTTGTGAGCTAAGGATGGGGGTGTTTGGGGGAGCCGATAGGTGTAACTGCTGAGTCATCTGCAGCCATATCCTGGTCCTCCTTGCTCCTAGCTTGGGTGGATAAGGGGCTTGGTCGCTGATCATATGTATATATGTGGTCAGTCTCTAGGCCCCTAGGGCATTGTCCTACTCGATAGGGCAATGTCACTATCCCTTGCCCCTGCCCTTCATGAGCGGCATTTAAACCTTTAAACTGTTAAGAAGAGATCAACATATTGATGCTTTTAATTAACGAAAAATTATGTTTATTTTATTTCGCTAACAAAACAAAAAGATTTGACGAATAACTTTAAGGGCAATCATCAGTGCTTACATCTCTTACCTTCAATACTCCAAATAAATATATATGTAACCAAAACAATAATAATTAACATTAAAGATAATTTTTTTCCTCACTCCCTTCAATAAAAGATACCCAAAACTTATGATGAACGTTAACAATTGTTTAAAGGGCGCTCATGAATGGCAGTGGCAAGGGACAGTGACAATACCCTTGAGACTGACCATATAGGATCATCGCCGAAGCCCCCTCTCCACCCAAGCTAAGACCAGAAGAGCCAGGCAATGGTTGTTGATGATTCCATCCCTAACTTACAAGGATGATGAGGTTCCAGACTCTATTAGGAACTATTGAACCTGCGTGGGTCTCGAACCCCCGTCCAACTAATTAGTAGACAGGGATGTTTCCATAAGGCTCAGATTTCCAAAAAGTGTAAGATTACGTGCCAATTAGAGGTAAATGGCACAACGTATCTGAGGGGTTCGACTAGCTGCTGGTGAGCTTTTATTATTATTATTACTTGCTAAGCTACAACCCTAGTTGGAAAAGCAAGATGCTATAAGCCCAGGGGCTCCAACAGGGAAAGTAGCCCATTGTGGAAAGAAAAGAAGGAAAAATTAAATATTTTAAGAAGGGTAACAACAGTAAAATAAATATTTCCTATATGAACTATAAGCAGGAGAACTCTCGGTCAAGACAGTGGAAGACCATGGTACAGAGGCTATGGCACTAGCCAAGACTAGAGAACAATGGTTTGATATTGGAGTGTCTTTGTGGAACCTTTTCTGGCATAAGCTGATGCACCACAATTCATCTTTAAAAGATTAATTTTTCAATAACTGTTGTGTTGGTTTTACTAGCGACACCCCTAGTTAAAGAAAACAACTGTGTTGATAAAAGAAATATCCATATATAATCCTAATGTTCCTCTGTTACCCAAAACAGTGACTTATTTGCTTGTTGAGTCGTAGCAAAGGTAGAATTGCACATTGATGTAGTGGTAAAGGTAAAATTGCTCATTAGTGTAGTGGTGACCTTTACCCGAAATTACATGTTGGGAATCATAAGGTTAATGACCTCTGGAACTATTCCTTTCAAGGGGACAAGGCGTAATAGGAAGTGAATCGCACACTTGCTACATACATACAGTATCTACACAAGGGGCAAAGTGTAAGGTGAACTGAACACACACCTGTTATACACATGCACACATACTGTATATACACGGGGACAGAGCGTAAGGTGAACTGAAACACATACTACGCACACACACATATATATATACATATATATATGTGTATATATATATATATAATATATATATATATATATATATATATATATATATATATATATATATGTAATATATATATATATATATATATATATATATATATATATATATAGAGAGAGAGAGAGAGAGAGAGAGAGAGAGAGAGAGAGAGAGAGAGAGAGAGAGTGTTTGTGATTATGATTTTATGTAATAGTGACGATATATGTATATATATATATATATATATATATATATATATATATATATATATATATATATATATATCTGTGTATGTATGTGTGTAATTATGATTAAGCGTAATAAAGACGACCAATCTAACTGCAAGAGCAATTCCCTTCTTCATCATTCGTCAATGAATTACCCACTCCAGAACCGGCAACAATAAGAGAGAGCCGAAAGAAAGGAAAACGCCATCCGACCAGATTAATTCAACCGGCGCTTTAGAAAATCACAGAAAACAAACCTCGTCGTTCGTTTCCAACATCATAACCCAAAAATTATTACCGCTCCCAAAGGAACGACTTAAAGAAACCCATATTTAATTACCGCTGGAAACCCTCGTATACCTGGTTTCCTTTCTCTCTTTTGGGGAAATAATGAGAAGAAAAAGTCAGTTCATAAGATTGGTAACTGGAAACCATTCTTTGGACTCTTGTGTTCTGAGGTCTGGACGAGAGAGAGAGAGAGAGAGAGAGAGAGAGAGAGAGAGAGAGAGAGAGAGAGAGAGAGAGAGAGAGAGAGTAGTAATTTTTTCCATTGACCTGTTAATTGCTTAGTATGGGGGAAATGCAGAGCTTTAGAACATTGAAGAAGAAAAAGATGAATACAAGAATAATTAGAAAATTAAATTTGACGTAAGTTGGATAAAGGAAAGTGGTCGTTAATTTTAGTGTCATTTAATTCCATCAGTGCTTTTCTTGACGTAGATTTCTCATTGTTTTTGTGGTAGGTCG
>NC_090744.1:25959844-25962344 GCF_036898095.1 Palaemon carinicauda
AAGGTGCCTTCGAAACCACACACGCACAGGGGAAGCTGTGTCAATGGAATAGAGGCCGTTTAGGAAACACCGACTGAAAGTGCCTGCACAAAGCACTTGTGAAACATGAAAATATAATACTTTGAAAATCAAGGAACTGTATGGGATTAGAAAACGTGGGAATTGAATATAGTTCGAAAACACAACATTCGATTGAATGAAAGTGCATTGTGTAGGCAGGATTTTTTCCCTTGGGGGGGGGGGGGGGTCGTGTTTGGTGATGCCTTTGAACAGGAAAATATACTATTTTGGAAATCAAGGAACTGTATGGTATTAGAAAACCTGGGAATTCATTGTAGTTCGAAAACGCTACATTCGATTGGGTTTCCAAAAAAAGGAAGGAAGTTCCGAAAAATACGGTCTGAGATTTAGAAATTTTGGTAAAAAAAAAAAAAAAGCTCCCCCATCAAAAAGGAATCGCTCTCTTTCATTTTTTGACAATTTTTTTTAAAGAACGTGTATTAGATTTCGTTATGTTTTCACTTGTCGAAAGCTAATGCTTACTAGAACACGTTTCTCGAAATTAAACGCCTAGCATTGATTTTTTTTTTTTTTTTACAAGAGCATTTTAAAGCCTTTTTTTCTGCTAAAATGCTTTGATAAAGTATTTCTTCTCAAACTGTTAACAAATTTGATAAGTGTTATAAAATAAACACCCTTGTTTATGAACTCAAAAGCTCTCCTGACCTTATATTGCAATAAGACCTTTTATTATAATATTGCTTATCAGACCCCATTTAGAAAGAAAAAACCATATACGTGCTTTCACTTCCCAAAAACAGGTCTATTTGTCCGTGCTTAACTGAAACAAACGTTTATTCAACGGGGTTAATTCTCACCACGTCTGCATTCTAGGTTTACCCTCATTTCTATTTGCTTCCAGCTTTCCCACAAAAAAGAAAAAAAAAGAAAAAAAAGGTGCGCGCGCGCGTCTGCGCCTGTGTTTAATTATGTACTTGGGGTTGGGGAGGATAATGAAAATATACCATCCTTAAGAAAACGAAGCTAATTGTGTTCAATTTTGATTTCATGATCTGATGTTTAAATAGAGCTCTCTCTCTCTCTCTCTCTCTCTCTCTCTCTCTCTCTCTCTCTCTCTCTCTCAGTCGTTGAAATATGTTTATTTAAGAATACCTCTCCCTCTCGTAGTCTAAAGTCGCAGTAAAGCGTACAGTATTATTTTTCAGTACATTACATGTATCTCTCTCTCTCTCTCTCTCTCTCTCTCTCTCCTCCTTGTTGGAAAATGTGAAAGTGGCAAACTCTCTCTCTCTCTTACAACTCCATCTATCTGCATTTTGCTTCATCTCTCTCTCTCTCTCTCTCTCTCTCTCTCTCTCCTCTCCTTGTTGGAAAATGTGAAAGTGGCAAACTCTCTCTCTTACAACTTCATCTTATCTACATTTTGCTTCATCCTTCTCTCTCTCTCTCTCTCTCTCTCTCTCTCTCTCTCTCTCTTGTTGAAAAATGTGAAAATGGCAAACAGGGAGCGTTCACTGGAATGGCAAGGTCTCCTCTGTAATGTCAAATAAGCGACTTCATTCCGCTATGAAAATATCTGATGGCACACAAAGGGTCTCTTCTGTGTTTGCAAACAAGACCCCCCCCCCCTCCTCTCTCTCTCTCTCTCTCTCTCTCTCTCTCTCTCTCTCTCTCTGTGTGTTATTTATCAACTTCCTTTCTGTTATTTACCAATTGCCTTTCTGTTATTTATCAATTTCCTTTCTCTCTCTTATCAGTTTCCTTTCTCTGTTATTTATTAATTTCTTTTTTCCTCTCTCTCTTTCTCTCTCTCTCTCTCTCTCTCTCTCTCTCTCTCTCTCTCTCTCTCTCTCTCAAGGTTTTAGACAGAAGAGGATATGTGTGACAAATCTTGTGGATTTTTTTTCCACAACATATTTAGCATTTATGACAAAAAGCATGACTTTAGACATTATATATCTCAAATTTCAAAAGCCTTTTGGTAAAGATCCTTATAAAAAAAATAATGGTCAAAATTAGAGAACTAGGCATCATTGACGAGCCAACTGAATGGATCGATGATTGGCTAACAAACAGAAAATAGAGAGTTGTAAACATTGGAGAAGCTCCAGAGTGGGCAGCTGTTACAAGCGGAGTACCTCAAGGATCCGTCCTTAGACCATTGCTATTTCTAATTTACAATAACGACATAGATTTACGATTAAACAGTAGAATATCCAAATTTGCCGACGATACTAAACTAGGCATAAATGCTGCGAACTTAGAAGACGTAGAAGCGTTAAGAGAGGATCTAAAGAAGCTAGAAGAATGGTCCAGAAAATGGCAAATGCCTTTCAACTGTGGGAAATGTAAAGCAACGCACATAGGTTATAGTAACCTACAATCAGATTACTCACTCCTGGGCAGTGAAATAGAAAGTGTGGACCAGGTTGGAAGATCTCAGTATTATTATCAGCAAGGATTTGAAGTTCACCAAAGA
>NC_090744.1:25967344-25977344 GCF_036898095.1 Palaemon carinicauda
TCCATTTAAAACCCTTCCACCCCCAATGGACGTACCGGTACGTTCTTGCAAAACATGTTTTTGCATATTTTTGATAACTTTATGAGAAGCTTCAGGCATTTTCCAAATGAATGAGAGCAACCTGACCTCTCTATGACAAAAAATAAGGCTGTTAGAGCAATTTAAAAAAAAAAGATATAACAAAATGTGCTTGAAAGTTCAATTTATAATTCATATTCAATGGTATTTTAGATAAAATGAGTAAAATTAATTTTAAATCCATTTAAAACACATTTTACATTAAGCAACTAACACTAATTTAAAGTACAACTTGAGGCGTAATGTAGATCAAATACTATAAATTTAATCGAAAATACAACTCAATGCGTAGTTTAGGTCCTATACAATATGCTGTGATTCCATCCATTATTTTTATAATATTTCTATTAGTATGATTTACTCAAAATACATTTTTAAAAGAAATAAAAGACAGGCTATTAATGTGCAATAAGGTCCGAAAAAAGAGGAATAAATTGATAGTCATTTGAATACAGTTTATATAAATACGACTTTATCTTACTTATAATTTAGTTTATTAAAGCTAATAAGAAAACAAACCAACGAGAAACATAGAGAAATATATTAATACTTTGAACAAATGAATAACCTAAACCTTTCTGTAATTTGTATGTAATTTGAATGTAATTCCATTATGAATAATTTAGAATGATAAAGTTACAGATTACAAACTAAAATCAAAGATATGGCTATATAACTGACTTTAACATCAGCCAGAAAATATTAATATTTGATTAACTCATCGCTGAGTCCAGAGGGCTTACTGTCCAACTGAGGAATTACTAATGGAAGTGCCTTGGTCGATGATTATTAAAGCAGAAACGACCGTCGGAGATTCCTACCGCTACTACTGCTACTACTTTTGTTGATATTACAGATGCTATTAATATTGATAGTAGTAGTAGTAGTAGTAGTAGTAGTAGTAGTAGTAGTAGTAGTAGTAGTAGTAGTAGTATTGTTATTATTATTATTATTATCATTATTATTATTAAATGCTAAGCTACAACCCTAGTTGGAAAAGCAGGATGCTATAAGCCCAGGGGCCCCCAACAGAGAAAATAGCCCAGTGAGGAAAGGAATCAAGTAAAAATTAAGTATTTTAAAGAATAGTAACAACATTAAAATAAATATTTCCTATATAAACTATAAAAACTTTAACAAAACAATAAGAAGAGAAAGTAGATAGAATAGTGTGCCCGAGTGTACCCTTAAACAAGAGAACTGTAACCCAAGACAGTGGGAGACCATGGTACAGAGGCTAGTAGTAGTAGTAGTAGTAGTAGTAGTAGTAGTAGTAGTAGTAGTAGAAAAAAGGGAAACCAATGTATTTCTTCAAAGCTCTCGATTTATTTTTTATCTTTTTTTTATTCATCAATGTAGATTCTTCTGCTATTTATTAACTCGTGTGATTACGAGGCATTTATAGAAGCTATTGATATTAACAATGATGGACCCTCTTATTAAAACTACTAAATTATTCCTACTTTTGATTATAATTCTATCCATGTAAACATTACCAATAACATTAGCATCAGGAGTAATATCCTCATTCCAGACAACATCAAAACATGGAGTCAAAATGAAAGAAAGTTAACCATTGCAAAACAGGCTCTAAATGTCACACAACTCCTATGGAAAGAAAGAAAGAAGAACATGATGACGTAACGACCCTTACAAAGAGAGAAGAGGTATAAACGCCCCTTTGATATAGTCATTTTCCAGGTCAAATCAGGTTTCCCCGATCTTCGTCCTACGAAGAAGAATTTGAAATTGGCTTCCTCTGTCAATTTTCTGTTCTATTTTTCATTAGGCGTCCTGGTTTTAAGGTGATGAAAGGGCAGGGGGAGAGAGAGAGAGAGGGGGGGGGGATAGGAGAGGGGTTTGGCAAAGGAAAGGAGAAATGAGATATGGAACAGTACGGAGAGGAGAGAAGAAATGTGATTGGATCTGGAGACGAAGGGAGGTTTTGAGTTGGAAAGAAAGAAAAAATGAAAGTGAAGGAAATAGAGCTTTTAACCTTGGTGAAAAGGGAGGGAGAGATAAGGAAAGGACGAGATGACGAACGGAAGGGATCATCGTTGTAGGATATTGTAAGGAAGAAATGGGGATAAAGTAATGCATTAAATAAATGCACTAATATATAAAAATTGAAAGAAAATCTTATAGGTCAACATAAATCCATACGTGTGAGCTAGATATATGATAACAGAGAGAGAGAGAGAGAGAGAGAGAGAGAGAGAGAGAGAGAGAGAGAGAGAGAGAGAGAGAGAGAGAGAGAGAGAGCGCATCAGAAAACAAAAAGATAAAGTCAAACCAATAGAAATACGAACAGACCGACATGGAACAGATACTGTAGAACGTAGCTTAGTTTATTAGAAAAGTATATATATATATATATATATATAGAGAGAGAGAGAGAGAGAGAGAGAGAGAGAGAGAGAGATCAAATTCATTAAGCATAAAAATTCGACGTCGTTCGGATGTACTTGTAAAAGAGAATTTGATGGAAAACGTCACCCGGATTTCCGGTTAAGTATTGTGCACCTTCTCATTATTATTATTATTATTATTATTATTATTATTATTATTATTATTATTATTATTATTATTATTATTATTATTATTGTTAGCTAAGCTACAACCCTAGGTGGAGAAGCAAGATGCTATAAGCCCAGGGGCTCCAACGGGGTAAAATAGCCCAGTGAGGAAAAGAAACAAGGAAAAATGAAGTAATTTAAGAACAGTAACATTAAAGGGATAAGAATTCTCCTTAGATAATAGGAACAATTGTGCTCCAACAGGAAAAAATATCCCAGTGAGGAAAGGAAAAAAGGAAATAAGTAAACAATATAAGACCTTCATAATGACGTGTGATATGCCGTTCAGCTGTGACGGAAGCATTACGTTCATAAATAAATGATGCTGTTTTTAAATTATCATACCTGTCCCGGCATTGTTGAGATGCATTGGCCCATCAAATAGCCTTTGTTAGGATATTCTTTTTTGTTGGAATTTTTTGTCTTCAAAATTACATTGGAAAAAAATACAATATTATGGAATATTGTTTTTTTTTTGTCGGATATTATTTTTCTTCATTACATCCGAAAAAATATATTTTGGAACATTGTTATTTTTTTTTTTTTTTTTTGTCAGTTTTTTTTTTTCTCTTCCAAATTACATGGGAAAAATACAATATTTTGGAATATTGTTTTTTGTCGGATTTTTATTTTCTTGAAAATAAAAAAGGAAACAAAATACAGTATTTTAGGCACCTAATTACCAATTCATTAGAAGAAATTGTAACATTGCTCCCTTTTTTTTTTTTTGGCAATCTAGATAAATAACAAGCATAGAAAATTTGTTTTTAGTTAAAATAGGGTTTTTATTTTTTTTCATTTTTTCTGTTCAAAGTTAAAGGGGGCAAATACAGTATTTTGAGCACCTAGTTACCAATTTATGGGCGGAATTGAAATATATTGCTATTTTCTTGCAATTTAGCAACATTACAAGCAAAAAAATTATTTTTCATTAAAATGTTAATTATATTTTTTTTTTTCATTTTGGATTTTTTTCTTCAAAATTTCATGATATTTCCTTGTAATTTCAATATAAGCATAAGGAATGCCCTTTATAATTAAGATTATAATTATATGCTGTTTTTTATTTGTTTAATTTTTCTCAGATATATTTTTCCTTAAAAATTACAAGGAAAAACTACAGTATTTTAGACATCTAGTCACCAGTTCATGTGCGTAATTGCAATTTATTGCAATTTAGATACATTGCAATCACAAGAGAATTAAAATATGATTCACTTGCGCTTTTTTGTTTTGTTTAACTTTTGCCAGATTTTTTTTATTTCCGTATAAAAGAGAGAGTTTAGTTTAAGTACAAAAACTGATAAATTGCTTGGTTATTCTTCTGAAATCATCTCTAAAAAGTAGATAGTTTACGCGGAAAATCAGTCACAAATGCAGAATCTTATGATGTGTACAAGAATAATCTTAGAAAAGTAACAAGCTTGCCGAGCTACATAAATTTCCTTTCAATCACAAAGTATAGTAACGGGGACTTTGCTTCTAACATTATCACCTCCGCAAACGAAGTTGGGAGGAGGTTATGTTTTCACTGTTGTTTGTCTGTTTGTTTGTTTGCGAGTGAACAACTTCTTGGCCACAATTTTGCACATAGAGTAGTGAAACTTTCATGGATTAATTGTCGTGTTGAGACGTGGAAGCGATTCTATTTTGAAAGTCCTAGGTCAAAGGTCAAGGTCCAGGTCGAGAAATAAACTTCCGTGGCGGAGGTCTGCGCTCTACCGAGTGCCCCTCCAGTTTGAGCAGCAATTATTCTGGAAAAGTCTTTGTTAAAGACACAATTAAAGTAATGAGTCGTATTTTCATAGCATTATTAAAGGTGAAGATTTTCAGGAATCGTCTCTGTGAATGATGAGGTTTATTGTAAGTGCAAATATTAATCTTGTGTGTTCGTATATTCCTGTTTATTTTCAAGATATTTCTCGTATTTTACGGAAACAGTTAGTGGATATATTAATCTTGTGTCTTCGTATATTTTGCTCTTATACTACCGTTAGTTTTTAAAATATTTTTCGTATTTTAGGTAAAGAGTAAGTGCAAACATTAATCTTGTGTATGCTTCTGTTAATTTTCAAGATATTTTTTGTATTTTAGGTAAAGCGATATTGTTTTGAGAGCAAAATTACATACACTTTTTACTTCTAGAAATTCAGAAAGGTTTTAAATATTAATAACAATCTGACTGAAAAACTATATTAGCTGTATAAAGATAATTCAGTTACCTTTTCATACAAAACATATTTGCATAAAGTAATTACAGTATAATGATAAACATATTTGTATCCTTAGAATATGAAACTTTGTATAATTTTGGATTAGTTTTATGCCAAATCCTTTTTTGAGCGGTGAATTATATTAGGTTCGAGCTTAAAACAGTAAAACTAGATTAGATGATTTTTTTTAGTGTTACCGCGAATAATGTTAAGGTAAATTAGTTATTTTGGTGTAAAATAATAACCCAAAAAAATATATAACAAAACAAAAAGTAAATCATATTAGTTTCTCGCTCAAAATAGATAGAAACTAGGTTAAATAATTTTTAATACAGTTAACGCAAATAATGACAAACTAAATTATTTATGTTTTATCTAAAATAATAACTCAAAATAAAGATTAAGAAATTTAATTATATTTTCAACGCAAGATGTGCATTGAAATAAAATAAGAATAAACTACCCAAGGTAACGACAATGGATTCAGTGATAAATTCCAAGGGATCAAGTCAGCAAATTCTGGGTATTATAAAATGATTTGTCCCCTTGCAAAGTTTCCCAGGTACGAGGGGGAAAAAATGAGAAACATTTTAAAACAGGATTTCCAGGTAATTTGATAGTTGGACATGTGTTGAGGAGAAGGATTTGAACATTGTATGCTCTGGGGAAAAGAGAGAGAGAGAGAGAGAGAGAGAGAGAGAGAGAGAGAGAGAGTAAATGGATGAAACATAGATAAAGATGGAAACACAAATGCAAGCATTAAGGAGAGAGAGAGAGAGAGAGAGAGAGAGAGAGAGAGAGAGAGAAAGAGAGAGAGTAAATGGATGAAACATAGAGAAAGATGGAAACAAATGACAGCACTAAGGAGAGAGAGAGAGAGAGAGAGAGAGAGAGAGAGAGAGAGAGAGAGAGAGAGAGATCGTAAACAATCTTATTATTCAGGAGGAGAGAGAGAGAATAAATGGATGAAACAGAGCGGGATGGAAACAAATGCACGCATTAAGGAGAGAGAGAGAGAGAGAGAGAGAGAGAGAGAGAGAGAGAGAGAGAGAGAGATAAATGGATGAAACAGAGCGGGATGGAAACAAATGCACGCATTAAGGAGAGAGAGAGAGAGAGAGAGAGAGAGAGAGAGAGAGAGAGAGAGAGAGAGAGAGAGAGAGGTCGTAAACAATCTAATTATTGAGGAGGAGAGAGAGAGAGAGAGAGAGAGAGAGAGAGAGAGAGCGCACAAATGGATGGAATAGGAACGGCTTTAGAAATGGAATAGAAAAATTAATGGGCTTCGAACAGCCTAAACAGTTCATTAAAACTCGTCTCTGAATAGAGATTTTGGCCAGCCATTTAATGATTGTTTTTACAAAGTTTTCATTGTGGATGAGAATATACAATTTTTCTAGATCAGTTGTTCAGCTATTTAAAGGATGCGAAATTATTATTATTATTATTATTATTATTATTATTATTATTATTATTGTTGTTGTTATTAATATTATTGTTTTTGTTATTATTATTCCATTATTATTTTACGGATTTTTTCGAGCTCATTATTATTATTATTATTATTATTATTATTATTATTATTATTATTATTATTATTATTATTATTATTATTATTATTATTAATATTATTATTATTATTATCTTTATCATTATCATCATCATCATTGTTGTTGTTGTTTGCAAGTGTAGCACGAGTAATAGGATTATAATATTATGTTTCTGTAAATTTATTTTTAGCGATCTTTAAAAATCCATCATTATTTTTATTGCTATTATTATTATTGTTGTTGTTGTTGTTGTTGTTGTTGTTGTTGTAGCCGTATTAATAACATCTTTTCCGTACGTTTCACAAACAATTGAAATATGACATCAGCTGACGTAGTCTCTCACGTCAGCTGTTGAGCAGAAGGGCAGACGAATCCTCTCCTTTGCACAAGAGACTTAACCTCCTAGAACGTCCTTACAAATTTATTCCTGGGACACTTAGAAGAGATAACACTTGACACTTCAAAGAGAAGAGAGTTTACTTATGATAATTTTTCGAGGGATGAACCCAGGGGTGAAACACGTGTATTCACTTAGCAGCGCAGTTTGAATAATTATTTTAATTATTTTAATTCATTTAAATTTAGGGCTTCGTATATTTCTCCGAAGTTCTTTATTAATGGATGGATAAATGTAAAAAAAAAAAAAAATTCTTCGAACGTAAAGAGTATTTTCATTTATTCATATATTCGGACGTGTTTCAGTAATATACTAATTTTTTTTAATGAGGCGCATTTGCACCGACTCGAAGCGGTGCCCTTTTAGCTCGGAAAAGTTTCTTGCTATCTGATTGGTTAGAATTATCTTGTCCAACCAGTCAGCGAATATGCCTCACTAAAAAGAATTGACTATATATGCATAATGATAAAGAAATGTTAAAATAAGGAGAAAGTTTATGTCACCCCAAGATAGGAAAGTATCAGCATATGAAGAATTTTATTCAGGGACAAAAAAATCAAATATTTGAAAATAAGGGATAAAATATCAATATATAAAGAAAACTTAACCGAAGATATCAGTAAGTATTAAAAGTAATTGAAAGAAAAGAGCAACCTAACGTATTAAAAGAAACAACACGAATTACACTCAAATGAAGTTAAAAGAAAGTACCAGTAAACAACATGAATTAGATTCAAATGAGTTTCTAAAAATACACATAAATAGTATGTATTATATTCAGGTAAAGTTAAAGAGAAATACCAGTAAACTATATGAATTGCACTTAAATGAACTTGAATGACATTTCCAGTGAACAATATGAATTACACCCAAATAAAGTTTTAAAAAATTAACAGTAAACGAGATGAATTACATTAAAATGAAGTTAAAAGAAAATACCAGTAAACCATATAAATTACATTAAAATGACGAGGGTACACTCGGGCACACTATTCTATCTTATTTCTCTTCCTCCTGTTTTGTTAAAGTTTTTATAGTTTATATCTAATTTATATCTTAATGTTGTTACTGTACTTTAGATATTTGATTTTTCCTTGTTTCTTTTCCTCACTGGGCTATTTTCCCTGTTGGAGCCCCTGGGCTTTATAGCATCTTGCTTTTCCAACTAGTGTTACAGCTTAGCAAATAATAATAATAATAATAATAATAATAATAATAATAATAATAATAATAATAATAATAATAATAATAATTATAGTAATAATAATAAACGATATGAATTACGTTCAAATAAAGTTAAAATAAGGTACCAACATTCAGAAGAATGTTACATTTAACAGAACACCCTTGTTTAAAAGGAAATTACATTTAATACCAAATAGAAACAATCCAGTAAGCGACTGTATGTATATCCTTGGCCGAAAGTTATTCCTTTCATAAAGAGAGACATTAACTACGAGAAAGCACTTCCACCCCCCCCACCCCCACCCTCCTCACGAACGTACACACACACGCACACCCTGTATGTAATCCGAGACTGGGGTCACGAAAGGAGAGACACTGCTTTTACTGTTATCTTGCAGATATTAGATTGTGTGTTTAATTTACTTTCATAGTTGCCTGAATTTAATGTATTGTACAGTAATAGTAGTGAGGTTATTATTATTATTATTATTATTATTATTATTATTGTTGTTGTAGTTGTTGTTGTTGTTGTTGTTGTTATTATTGTTGTTCTTGTTGTTGTTGTTGATTTTTTTTATTATTAATATTACTATTATTATTATTGTTGTTGTTGGTGTTGTTGAATTTTTTATTATTATTATTATTATTATTATCATTATTATTTTTATAATTATTATTGTTGTTGTTGTTGTTGTTGATTTTTATTATTATTATTATTATTATTATTATTATTATTGTTGTTGTTGTTGTTGTTGTTTTTGTTGTTGTTGTTGTTGTTGTTGATTTTATTATTATTATTATTATTATTATTATTTTTATAATTATTATTATTTTTATAATAATTATTATTATTATTATTATTAGTAGTAGTAGTAGTAGTAGTAATAGTAGTAGTAGTAGTGGATGGTAGTAGTATTCATATCGAATTATACTTTTAACATAATCAAAGTTCGCTCTGATCAATAGTACTCGAACTGCAAAGGGAAATAAAACAGAATCATGAAAGTAGTTTATGTGATATGAAAGATTTTTTATGCTTAGAGGAAAGGATTAACTGAAGCATCCGGTATGATTAATGAATTATATTGTGGCGATTCAGTTAGAGCTTCTGGTGGTATGATTGGTAGCGACCTTGCCTTTCATTTGAAGGGACTACGGTTCGATCCCAGTATGAGGTAGAAATATATATATATATATATATATACACATATATATATATATATATATATATTTATATGTATATATATGTATATGTATTTATATACATATATATATATGTAAATATATATATATATATATATATGTATATATATATATATATATATTTATATACATATATATATATATATATATATATACTGTATATATACATATGCATATATATATATATATATATACACACACACAGACACTACCTTTTTATCATATAGGGGAGATGTCTCTTTCCCCGTCCTTTCTCATTTATTTATTTTGCCCCTCCATTTTCCATCTTATATTGATAAGGTCCTCGAAATGCCAGTCTCTCAGAATGGCACCTGCAAAGGCCAGACAAAGGACCTACGCAGCCTTCAGCTCCTGCCGAGGGCACAGAGAGAACTTAATCTCTTTAAAAGCTTCGTCGAAACTCGTGGGTGGCGCCCTATGGTATTTCTCTGTTGTTGAAGGGGACAAGTCTGTTGACGGGTTTTTTGTTCCCCATGAGAAGAGGATTAGCATATGGGTGTACCTTTACACCTTTTTTGTTTGGTAAAAAGAACACTTTTAATCGTTTCTTGTTCTTATCGTAATAACGGTGAATTGAAGTTTTTCTCGTTGAAAGAGCCTTTGGCATCTTCCATTTATGGTATTATTATTACTATTATTATTATTATTATTATTAGCTAAGTTATAACCCTAGTAGGAAAAGCAGGATGCTATAAGTCCAAGAACTCCAACATATTATTATTATTATCATTATTATTATTGCTGCTGCTGTTGTTGTTGTTGTTGTTGTTGTTGTTG
>NC_090744.1:25982344-25986409 GCF_036898095.1 Palaemon carinicauda
TTTTGCCAAACATACTCGTTACAGAATATCTATATCATTCTTGAAACTTTTTGCTTAAGCTTTACTTTCATGACTGCCAAAGCCACTATGCTTTAATTTCAACGTACTTATGATGGAGGTTAGTATGTAGTCTGCCTTATTTTGTAAGAGTAATTTTGATTATTAATTATTGATTTATTAAGCATTCACTCCATTCGTTATGTATTAATCATTATATGTCAGATTTATCAAACTGATAATTTTAACTTCTATCATTCTATTTCTTAATGCTATTTTTGAAGCTTTAAAATCATGGCTGTGGATGTCACCTTTAAGTTGAGCTTTAAATTATTTCCTTGTTTTTCCAGTCCTCAGTTCTGTATTTACTAGTGCACGCGACCCGTCAAAATTGACGGCTAAACATTTAGATAGATATGCTCACAAACGCACAGTCACGGATTCAATCCTTCCTTTTCATAACTACCACACGGCAGTTTATGTGGCAGATTGTCGTTTCCGAGTTGTTGCCGTTCAGCGTGACATAATATATATATATATATATATATATATATATATGATAAATTTTGCACATTTAAACGTGTTTTTCATATTCAAATAAGCCATATATTTTTATACATTAATTCTGGATTCTCTTAACGACCTCGGGATCAGAGCCCCAGGCGAAATCACACAAAGACAAGAGCTTGTGACCGGCCAGGAGTTGAACCCTGGTCTGGCAACCTTGTATAGACAGTGACTTAACCACTTGGCCACGAAGTGGTTAAGTCACTGTCTATACAAGTTTGACGGACCAGGGTTCGACTTCCGGCCGTTCACAAGCTCTTGTCTTTGTGTGATTTCGCCTGGGGCTCTGATCATGAGGTCGTTAAGAAAATCCAGACATTAATGTATCAAAAATATATGGCTTATTTGAATATATATATATATATATATATACAGTATGTATATATATATACATATATATATATATATATATATATTAAATATGGATGTGTATATATATATTATATATATCATATATATATATATGTTTTATATATATTATATATATATATATATAATCATATACATATATGTGTATATATATATACATATATATATATACATTTATATATGTATATATATCATATACATATATGTATATATATATATATATATATGTGTGTGTGTGTGTGTGTGTGTGTGTGTGTATCCAGACACTTATTCTTTATTATATCAGAGAGATTAGTCTCCTATCACCCACAACCAAGCAGTCTTAATAAAATTAGTAAGGGTTACTTAGTAATATATATATATACTAAATAAATTCGTCAATGTTCTAATTAAAATTTTATATTAGATATATGAATCCTTTGCATTGAAATCTTCAATGTCTAATTAATCCTACATTCTTCATTATATAGACTCCCTTCTCTTAATATCATATTTTGTGATATAAATTAGACTGTTCCAACCATATCTCTTAAGTTATAAGAATTAGAACCAGAAATATATTAATATATATATACATATATATATATATATATATATATAGAGAGAGAGAGAGAGAGAGAGAGAGAGAGAGAGAAATATTTATATATATATATATATACATATATATATATATATATATATGTATATATATATATAAATATATATACATACATATATTGATTTTTTAAAGCTATTTCACCGACAATATTTTAGATAACTAATTTCTAATCGTTGGTTTTAATACGTTTCACGTTTAAGCTGCTAAATATGAAATTTACATCCTATTTCGAATTGATCATAGTAGAAAAAGATATATCCTCTATAACTCCGGTTTGAATATATTGAAGATCAAAGAAACAGGAAAAAAAATTCACTTATTAACTAGAATTCATATTCCTAATTTATATATATATATATATATATATACGTGGTATATATATATATATATATATATAAAAGAAAACAAAACATTAAAACATGAAATAGACTTTTGAAATTTGTAATTATTCAGATTATATAAGATACGTAAAGAAGTTTCTGCTTGATACCGATTTATTGCACCGTGTTATTTTTTGTAATAACCGTATATTCTCTTTCGATATGTAATGAAATTATATTTTTGTACGCATTTTTAATAGGTTTTTTTTTTATTTTTTTTTTTTTTTTACTACATTGAGTCTAGTCATCATTTCACCTAATACCTTCAAGAAAACGAAAAGCTTGCCAGGTTTTAATATTATTATTATTATTATTATTATTATTATTATTATTGTTGTTGTTGTTGTTGTTGTTGTTGTTTTTGTTATTAATATTACTATCATTATTTTTGTTATTGTTTTTATTATTATTATTATGAATATTATTAATAATATTATTATCATTATTATCAATAATAACTAAGCTACAACCATAGTTGGAAATGCAAAAAGAATTGAACAATCAAAATGAAATATTTTAAGCACAGTAACAACATTAAAATAGATATTTTACATATAAAATTAAAATAAAAAAAGGGAAAGAGAAAATAATATAGAATAGAGTGCCCGATTGTACCTCAAACAAGAGAACCATACCCCAAGACAGTGGAAGACCATGGTACAGAGACTATGGCACTATGCCCGAGTGTACCCTCAAGCAAGTCAACTCTACTTTAAGACAGTGGAAGACCATGGTACTCAGGCTATGGCACCACACAAGACTAGAGAACAATGGTTTGATATTGGAGTGTCCTCCAATAAGAGCTGTTTGCGTAGCTAAAGAGTCTCTTTTACCCTTACTAAGAGGAAAGTAGCTACTGGACAGAGGTTTTACATCCATAACTTGAATTGGCATATGACCTCTCTCTCTCTCTCTCTCTCTCTCTCTCTCTCTCTCTCTCTCTCTAAAAAGCAAACCTCGAAGGAAGCTTTGGCAGCCATCTTTACAGATTGAACCACAGGAAGAATGTTGCTGGGACCGGTATTCGCGAAAGAGGCGAACCGCTATGAAATATCGACACCCAATAAACCACCCTTTTCGCTCGGGAACCTCGAACGCCCGCGTTCAAGGTCGGGGGACATCGATATTTGTGTGTGTGTGTGTGTGTGTGTGTGTACTCGGCCTTGTTGCATATTTGATAGCGAGCGATAAGCAAGTCGGGTCGTGATCGATAAGGGAAATGTCCTATCGTGAGACGGAACTGCCCAAGAACACGGATAGAGGGCTTAACGATGCACTTAATTGTGGCTTTTTTTTTTCTTTCCTTTTTTTTTGCAGGATTGCAGGACTCTGTGTGCATGCAAGTGGTTTATTTTTATAGGATTACATGTGGATGTAATAGATTGAAGTAATAAATGATTTGTTTTAGTTTTAATTCAAGTATGAAATCATATTTATACGGACATTTACAATTGTATGGATTCGAATGTTTTTTTTTTTTTTTTTTAAACATTTAACATTACGTTTGGATGTTATAGATTGAAATAGTGAATTGTTCATTTCAGTTTTTTGTATGAAATTATTTATACAAATATATAGAAATGTATGAATTCGAATGAAAGTGATATATTAAGATTAAGTTCTTTTCACTAGTAGAAAATTCTGTCATTGTCTTGCGCGCGCGCGCGCGCGCGCGCGCGAGAGAGAGAGAGAGAGAGAGAGAGAGAGAGAGAGAGAGAGATGATAAATGATGATGAATCGCACATCTGCGAAAATATGCTTTGTTGATTCCATGCATAATTAACGAGTTATTGATAGTTCCGCAACAATAACATCGCTTGCAAAGCCAACAATAACTCATTGTTTACACGAAAGAGAACATCAACCAATTGAACACAGAAACCATTAGATAACACATCCAACTGCATAATGATCAACAACAACGGACAGCAACAATAACAACAAAAACAACGAATGAAATTTATTTCAGCTAAAGCGGCCTCCATGGCGTGCAGAAAGTTCAAGGACTTGACACGCACAAACACACACACACACACACACACACACCCACTCGATTGTTGCCTGGCAGAAGAAGCCTTTTGTGTTTGTTAGGCGTTGGTGCTAATTGGCCCGTGGAAAAAAGGTCGCTGTAGTATTGATTGATTAAGATGTTTG
>NC_090744.1:25986909-26019409 GCF_036898095.1 Palaemon carinicauda
GTAATTATTAATGATTAATCCATCCAAAAGCTAATTTGCGCCAACGCTACGTCTTAGGATGATTTGATAAAGCTGTTTTGAAACCATAAGCTATTTTTTCATAGATTAAGTTATGTATATGTTTTAAATATTTTACACGACCCGTATTCTTTAGAAAATATTTTACCCGTCGATATGTAAATACACATACACGAATATATATATATATATATATATATATATATATATATATATATATATATATATATACTGTATATATATATATATATATATATATATATATATATATATGTATATATATAGAATAGTATATATATATTTATTTATTTATATTTTTTTATTTATATACAATATATATAAACATATATATCTATATATACGACAGGTGTATATATGCTGTATGTGTGTCTATATATTTATTTGTCTGAGGCCTTTCTATTGTAGTGCACTAGTGTTTGTGGTTTTTGCTATGTGTATGCATATATATATATATATATATATATATATATATATATATATATATATATATATATATATATATATATATATATATATATATACTTTATATATATATAATATGTATATATATGATAAATTTTGCACTTTTAAATGTTTTTTTTTTCATATTCAAATAAGCCATATATTTCAATACATTAATATCTGGATTCTCTCACCGATCTCGGAATCAGAGCCCCAAGGTGGAACCACTCCAAGACAATAGCCTCTGATCGACCAGGAATCGAACCCTGGTGTAGGAAACATGTATGGCAGTGACATAGGCACTTAGCCACGATGAAAGCTAAGTACCTTTCTCACTGTCATACAGGTTTCGTGGATCGGGATTCGATTCCGAGCCGGTCAAAAGCTATTGTCATTGAGTGGTTCCGCCTTGGGGCTTTGATCCCGAGGTCGATAAGAGAATCCAGACATTAATGTATTAAGATATATGACTTAATTGAATATATATATATATATATATATATATATATATATATATGTATATATATATGTGTATATATATATACATATATATAGACATATATATACAAATATGTAAATATATATATATATATATATATATATATATATACATATATATATGTATATATATATATATATATATATATATATATATATATATATACAGTGTGTGTATATATATATATATATATATATATATATATATATATATATATATATATATATATATATATATATATATATATATTTGCGTGTGTGTTTATATAAGTGTGTGTTTTTGTGTTTTCTGTGTATATTTGTGTATACATGTATACCAACTTTATAAATAAACCCTTTCTATTACCACAAACAAAAAAGCGAACAGCCACCATCCTCCAACAAAGACCACTTGACGAAATTGCAAAAAACAAAACAAAAAAACATCTTCTTTACAGCAAAACCATTGATTTTGCATCGGCCAAAATAAAAATCTAATCCGGGGTTTTATTTCTGTTCGGATTAGGAACACTAATTAATGAATTAATTGCCCCATTAATTAAGCCTTTTATTGCCCTTTCAAGTGCATGGTCTCCTTTGTCCCCAACGAATGAGGTCGATGCAAACTTTTTTTTTGATTCTATATTTCATTTGGGAGATGAGTCTTCTCATTGTCAGGTCGTCAAGAGCTTTTTGTGATATTTTGATATATTTGATTATCAATAATTATGGATATATTTGTTAAATTAGTAAAAGTGGTAAAATTATTATTATTATTATTATTATTATTATTATTATTATTATTATTATTAATGTTGGTGTTGTTGATGTCGATTTATTTTCAGCCTGTTATTCGTGATATTAATACTTGTAACATTATTATTATTATTATTATTATTATTATTATTATTGATAATAACGAGAGTAATAATGATCGCTGGTATTGTTAATAACATTATATTCATTGTTAATAGAAATTATAATTATTATTATTGTTATTATTATAATTGTTATTATTATTAATTATTATTATTATTATTATTATTATTATTATTATTATTATTATTATATGGAGCAAAAGTTAACGATCATAAAATAGAAAAGGTAAAGAAAATAATTATAGAGACTTTGAAGAAGTGTATGAATAAATAGATCAATTATCTGCTGAGTCATCAGCAGCCATTGTCGGGCCCTCCTTGGTCCTAGCTTGGTTGAAGAGTGGGCTTGGGCGCTGATCATATGTATATATTGTCAGTCTCTCGGCATTGTCCTGCTCGATAGGGCAGTGTCACTGTCCCTTGCCTTTGCCATTCATGAGTGGCCTTTAAACCTTTATAAACAGAACAGATTTGTCAACAAAGCTCGTAAGGTAGTAGGTTGGCCAGGGTACCAGTCACCCGTTGAGATACTACCGCTAGAGAGTTATGGGGTCCTTTGACTGGCCAGACAGTACTACATTGGATCCTTCTCTCTGGTTACGGTTAATTTTCCCTTAGCCTACACATACACGAATAGTCTGGAATATTCCTTATATATTCTCCTCTGTCCTCATACACCTGACAACACTGAGATTACCAAACAATTCTTCTTCTCTCAAGGGTTAACTACTACAATGTAATTGTTCAGTGGCTATTTTCTTCTTTGTAAGGGTAGAAGGGACTCTTTAGCAATGGTAAGCAGCTCTTCTAGGAGAAGGACACTGAAATCAAACCATTGTTCTCTCGTCTTGGGTAGTGCCATAACCTCTGTACCATGGTCTTCCACTGCCTTAGTTTGTCATATAAGTCTTGATTGAGTAACATATTTGAAATTGATTGTATTGTATATTGTATGTTTACTAATTAATGGTAAATTTTCCTTATTCCCAGTAAAGTTCTAAGGTAAGAGAGAGAGAGAGAGAGAGAGAGAGAGAGAGAGAGAGAGAGAGGAGAGAGAGAGAGAGAGAGAGAGAGAGAGAATGGAAATTTCGGTGTGCGTGTTTTTGGGAGATACGGTATGAAGGGTGTTAGGAATGCACTGTTTGCTTGTCTGTTTATGCAATGGGCGTTTGAGAGAGAGAGAGAGAGAGAGAGAGAGAGAGAGAGAGAGAGAGAGAGAGAGAAGAGAGAGAGAGAGAGAGAGAGAGGTGAAGTGAAATTATGATGTGTCTGAGAGATACGATGCGAAGTGTTTGTGAGTGCGCTGTTTGCGTGAGAGAGAGAGAGAGAGAGAGAGAGAGAGAGAGAGAGAGAGAGAGAGAGAGAGAGAGAGAGAGAGACCTTGAAATATATAATCATAATTTGGATAGTAAAATGCTTATGTTGCAATATACTTAGCAGAAGTATGTAAAGGAATTAATTTGATAGGGTATTTTTTTTATACCTTTTGGTAGAACAAGAATCTATTATCATAATTATTTAGTAAGTGTTTTCATGAAAAACATATTTAAAGTGAACCTAAATATAATAAATAGCGATGAAAATATGTGTGAGTGTTTGGGTATGTAAACAAAACACATGTAAGTTGTATATGCATATATATATATATATATATATATATATATATATATATATATATATATATATATATATATATATATTTATGTATATATAAATATTTCTGTGCGTGTTATATAGCATATATGACATAGAAGTTACTTATCTTTTCAAAAGTGTTATTTTATTTTTATATTCATCTTTTTTTATAAATGAGATTTAAAAAGAATATATTGAAATAAATAAGTGTTGAAAATATAGATAACTGTAACTAGTATACGCTTAATTTTATATATATATATATATATAATATATATATATATATATATATATATATATATATATATAAATATATATATATATATATATATATATATATAAAACAAACTAATTAAAGTCAGATTTATCGACGAATAGGAAATCATTCCTTCACAAATATATTCACATTACCCAGCTTGACATTTCAATTACAGTAAGGATTTGTTCCCGCCAACCGAACACTTAATTCACTGGATATTCCAGTGAATTAGTTTCATTGATTTCCTTAAAGGGAGCACCATTCTAAGAGCTTATTGCCTATCAGCGTGACCTGTCAGAGGAGAGCAGTTTTTGAATGGGTGTTCGGTGCCCCTCGAAAAAAGGTAGATCTTCAATTGGAGTTATTCCGACGAGAGAGAGAGAGAGAGAGAGAGAGAGAGAGAGAGGAGAGAGAGAGAGAGAGAGAGAGAGAAATTTCGGTGGGTGTGTGAGAGAGAGAGAGAGAGAGAGAGAGAGAGAGAGAGAGAGAGAGGAGAGAGAGAGAGAGAGAGAAATTACGGTGTGCGTGTTTTTGGGAGATACTGTATGAAGGGTGTTGGGAGTGCACTGTTTGCTTGCCTGTTTATGCAATGTGCGTTTTAGAGAGAGAGAGAGAGAGAGAGAGAGAGAGAGAGAGAGAGAGAGAGAGAGAGAGAGAGAGAGAGAGAGCTCTTTCATTGTTCATAAACGTATGAAGTTATGAACGTGCTTTCTGGTATAAAAGTTGCTTACTTTAAATTTTCATATTATATGACAGGATAATCTTTGGTAGATTGATAGATAGATATATATTTCTGTTCAAGCTCAGCTCTCCCGGCCCCTTGGAAAGTGGAGAGAGGGAGTAGTAATATCTTGGTGAGAGAGGAGTGCGTGTTCGTATGTTTGATTATCTATCTAAATATTTAGCCTTCATTTATTACGGGTCACGTACACTATTACATTGATATTTCACACTTATCCAGTTTAACACATCAGGAATAATTCATCATCAGTAAGAAGAGAGCGATCTTCTCTGGGTATCACTGCATTGCATCAATTATACAACGGAAATTGCACCGTGATTTGCACCTCGTTGCCTGTGCAACACCTGAGGAGGTCATTTAAAATTCCAGGCAAACTGGAGTTTCCTTTCACCCGAGCTGACTGGAAGACCTGCTCTCACCAGCTTTCCAGCATTCGCCATTACAGACACAAATTAAACTTGCATAGCATTTGCGTTGCAACGAGACCATGGAAGTTGCGCTGGCTAGACATTCAAGTGACGTGATTGGAGATAACCGGACACGCTAGACATGCCATGCACGCAAGATACACTGGAGACACGAGCCATGCTAGATACGGTAGTGCCTTTAAAGATGCTTGAAGTACTATATATATGCCAGGTATTATAAAGGTACCAGGGACGTTACGTGCACAAGCTGGAAGACGTGTCAATGTGTTGGTAACTTGCAATCTGGAGTCCGTAGTTCGAACTGCGGTCATAGGATGTTTGAAGGTCTGTGGCTAGTGTCTGGTACTCCTTGGTCCTAGTTTGAGTGGAGAGGTTTTATCACTGATCATATGAACAACTGGACCCAGGAATTCCTGGCACACCCTCACTGCTCGGCGAGTAACTAAACTGCTAGCGCAGTAAGGGTGGCACAGGGTGCACTACCTCAGAGCGAGGTGTGCCAGGATCTCCCGTGTCCAACTGTACATTTTCAGCTTGTAGGATACTCTGCAAATGTGCAATGACTTACTCTTGGCCTCTGCCACTCGTGGGTGACCTTTAAACCTGTCTTGATTCCAAATTTTACCCAGTCCTATAATTCGTGATGTGGAAGTTGTGGTCGTTGTGGGAAGGTCATATATGCTACCTTTATCTGCCGTTCCTTGCCGGTCACCAGCCTATTTGAAACGTTCCTGCCTTGCAATCTGCTGGACTGAGTTTCGAGACACGCTCAAGCTCGATAGTTTCTTTGTATCTGCAACCTCACCATCCTTGTGAGCCAAGGATAGTGGGTTTATGGGAGCCTCTAGGGCTACCTGCTGAGTTATCAGCAGCCATTGCCTGGCCTTTCCTGTTCCCAGATGACTGCCTGGCCCTCCCTGGTCCTAGATTGAGTGGATATGAGACCTGGGAACTCATAATATATGTCCATGGTCAGTGTCTAGGACATTATCTAGCTAGGGAATATCATTGTCCCTTGCCTTTGCCATTCATGAGTAACCTTTAAACTTACCCTAATTTGAGTTCAGGCTTATTCGCGTAGGATACACGCTGATGCCATCTTTTGGCATATGATGAATCCTTCATTACATCCTTTTCGTGAGAGCGTCGCATTAATATCTGACTCTGATGAGAATCTTCAAAGGCAATCCTCTCTTTGGGAAGATATCAAAGATATCTTCCTCCGGTGAGGAGGATAACAAGATTGGATATTAGAATGTTATGAGAACCGACAAATGTATAGCTTCTTAGGTAACTGCTGTCTGATACTTCCATCTTAACGAAAAAGGTTTTTTTTTGTTTTTTTTTTTTCCAATGAAAAAAATGTAAGAATTCGTACCCCAATGAAATGAGGTCAAGATCTTTAGCATTGTTACATGCTATGAAAGTCTCTTAATGTGAGGAAAATATATGGAAATTATCTTCCCTATATGATAAAGAGCAAGTGTCTGGCCACACACACACACACACACACACACACATATATATATATATATATATATATATATATATATATATATATATATATATATATATTGTATAAATATAAATATATATATATATGTATATATATATATATGTATATATATATATATATATATATATATATATATATATATATATATATATATATATATATATTATTCTTTCTGGCCGCGCTCAGCTCTCCCCATCCCTCTGATAAGGGGAAGAATATGTAATCATAACCTGGTTTGAGGAGAGAGATTGCGTTTGTGTGTTTACACGTCTATCTCAATATCTAGCCGTCATTTTTGACGGGTTGCGTACACTTTTCTTAATTATTTCCCAAAATGAAAAACACGAAAAACACTTTTTAGATCACCGTGATTAATTGAATACGTTATTTTTTTTTTTCCATGAATTACAATAAAAAATAAAGAAACTTGTATTACATATAATCTTTCGTATGACAAAGGGAAACTGATAGTATTCTCTTTTGTAAAAAAACTCTGTTAAATGGTTTCGAATATACATCCGCAGATAAAAACCACCTAATACTCGTTGCTATATTGATGGCTATCCTACTTCACGACCAATAGGAAAACCTTCTGGATGAGGCATTTTGACCTATTTTGACCTCCGTCAACGAAGTTGGGAGGACGTTATGTTTCCCCCCTGGTTTGTCTGTTTGTTTGTTAGTGAACACCTTCCTGGCCACAATTTTACTCATAGAGTAGTGAAACTTTCAGGGATTAATTGTTATGATGAGACGTGGATTTGATTAAATTTTGAAACTCCTAGGTCAAAAGGCAAAGTCAAGGTCAACCGAATTAACCGTAACCTTAACCCCAATTTCACACATGGTTGTCACACAGACTTCAAATACGCCTACGGTCTAAAATGATTCTCGGAAAGGCAAGCTGGTTTCGTGAAATAAACTGTCGTAGCGGAGGTCTACACTATCAGTATGCTTTTCTAATTCATATATAGAACGCCGGAGTAGAAGCGATGTTTGGAATTGATATGAAATTCTCGAGTTATTTTGGTAAGAAACATGTATGAGTTTTTAAATGTGAATTCACACGGCCTTAGAACAGAGAAGAATAAACTACTGGTGTGAAGATAAAAATATGTATGTGTGTGTTTGGTGTGTATGTGTGTGTCCGGCTATATATATATATATATATATATATATATATATATATATATATATATATATATATATATATATATATATATATATATATATATATATATATATATATATATTTCTTTTCGATCGGTCACGCTTATCTCTCCCTGTCCCTCGGGTAGGGGAAGGATGAAGGATCAGTCATACCCTGGTTGGGGGGGATGCGTATTCGTGCATATTTATCTAAATGCTCAGCCGAGCTCTCTGACGGGTCGTGTATACTAGATGAATTAATAGTTTTGGTAAAATCCGCCGATTGATAGATAGAGTTGAGTATACATGTAGACATACATACATACATACTGTACAAAGTAGATAGGTGGATAGACCAAAGCAATAACAAACTTGTAGACTTATGTACAAATTACAAATCACAAGGTAAGATCGGAAATCAATCACACCATCGTTGATGACATTCGCAATTAGATTTTCCGTCGTGATTGGTCAGTAACTGACAGAAATCCCATTATGATTTGTAATCATGACGAGTTCTAGTTACCCTCTGTAGTCATTTGCATAATTGCATTCGATGCCTCTCGACTTTAATGATTTTGATATATCAAAGATATATTCGGCAATATCCACGATTTGCTTGTTTTTTTATAAATTGCAAATACAGCACATTATTAAAAATTTGAGGTAAAAAATTGTAAAAATCATGGAATAAATGTTGCCAGGCATTTGCCGTTTTAAAAACGGATATATTGATGTAAAGGAGTGATAATACGGTCACCAACCCGTAAAAGATAATAACAAAGTAGGGTAAAATTACGGTCGTCTGTATTTTACTGAAATCTGGCTGAGAACAGTATATTTTTACGGGCAATTTCCGATTAAAATTATGTTTTTTTAACAGTACATGATATTTGCTTTACGTATAGATTTATTTTTAGCAGATTATGTTATCCCACTTACTTAAAAGTAAATATATTAGCTTCTGAATGCACGTCATTAATTTAATTGTATTTAAGATATCTCAGAGATAGTCTATTCTTTCAAATTTCTTTAGGAATATGAAATATCTCAAATATTTTAAGAAATTCGATACGTCATCGGAGATATACATTACATTATAAACTAAGAAATTGTGTCTTTTTGACGATATACGTCATTAATGTTTAGAAAGCAAGAATTAATATATCAATTTGCACCATATAAAAATTATTATTATTATTATTATTATTATTATTATTATTATTATTATTATTATTATTATTATTAACATCATCATCATAAACCTCTAGCCTGTTTAATATCATACAGTGAATTATAAATAACACAGAAAACATTATATTAATAATTAGATAAATTAGATATTGATGCTACAAACAAGCAAGCGAAACGTACCCCAAGGATGGACCCAGAACTCAAAGACAGGAAAACCGTGGTACAAAACGTTCATTGCACACAGAGGTTCCTGTGCGATTGTTCCAAGTGGAACAACAAAGGCAAACGGAGGAGACTCGATGCTAGAACATTGTCTTATTGTTTACTTGTTTATCTCGTTGTTTTTTGTTTTGCCGTATCTTATATATATATATATATATATATATATATATATATATATATATATATATATATATACATATATATATAAATATATATATATATATATATATATATATATATATACATATATATATATATATATATATATATATATATATATATATATACATATATATATATATATGTATATATATATTTATATACATATACGTATATATATATGTATATATATATATATATATATATATATATATATATATATATATATATATATATATATATATTTGGGCTCAAGCCATGTTGTCCTGATGGAAGTTCCTATAGGGTAGCTTCCTAGGGTATATTACAACTACGGCGATATTCCCAGAGAATTTACCTTAAGGTACCAGAATTCTAACTCCTGGAGCGAATATCCCTCCTGAAAGGGATATTGCGACATATCAGAGGACGTATTCTTGACACGCCACATGGCAATCTGCATCCCGATCAGAGATTCGTCTTGCAGGGGGCAATTGGCAAGAAACGAATTCGGGAAAGAAAAAGGGGGAGCCGCTCCCAAGGCTCCCTATCTCCCGATTCGTAAGCGTGCCTGGCGCCAATCCTGGCGCCATCTGTATTCCTTTTTGCGTAGCTTAACAACTCGGTGTTTTTTCCTGTGTTTCTCGCAAATCTTGGATTTATTCTACTTTTCATGGCTTCTCCGTCTTCGTCGGCCTCTGATAAGTTGAGTACCATGTGTCTTATGTATAAATGTAGGCTCTTGGTAAATTTTTGAGTGATTAATAGGATTAATCTTTGTTACAAGAGCCGTAGCCTACCGGAGGCGTCATGGACGCTGTCGCTCGCTAGGTATAAGTTTAGTTAGTCAGAGCGACATTCCCGGTTGTTTTGCTTTAATAAATTTTAGCTATTTAGCATTACATAGGATTTCCTTTCGTGCTTAGTATTATTTTGGCGAAGTATTCGCCATTCTGGCCTACGCTAGGCCATGTAGCCTAGTCGTTTGGTCCTAGTACTTCATGCATGATTTTGGTTTTTCCGAGAGTATTAAAATTTTATTGAAGCTTTAGGCTATGTTTTATACATTTAAGATTGTGTGGAATATTTCCAAGATTGTATACGAGTGAGTTTCGGTGATTTAGGTAATCGATTCTCTTGGTGCCTAGGCTAAGTTGCTTATGGAGCCTTAGTATACTTTCTCATACTCCCCGGTTGCTTTCTTTTCGTCGGAGAAGGTCTGCAATCCCTTTCCCTCTGTTTAAGCCTTGGGCTTATCCCTAAGTGGTTTTTTCCGAATTAATTTTCGATAAAACTATACTGGGGTGTTACTGTACCTTCCTGTTCCAGTAAGTCTGGTTCAAAGAGGGACAGAACAACAGAGTTTTTTAGTCTGAGTCTGTGTTTGTCTGGCTTGGGGTAGAGTCTCCCTCGCTGGCCGGACACAGACAAAGGTGGCTTAGCCTCCTTAGGTCACTACCGAAGGTTTCTGTGGATATGATTCCTTCTTTTGTGATCTACCAGACTAGTCCTTGTTGCTGTTCTCGGGGGAGGATAAGTTTCTTTCCCTGGGAGTAGCAACACCTTCCTTGCTTTGGTGCTCTGGGAGCTGGCAAGTATTGCTAGCCTCCCCCCTTGGATCTCCCTTAGGCTAAGATAAGTTTCTTGGCTGCGGGTGATCCGTCACTAAAGCAAGGTTGGTAGGACCCTCTTTTGTCCCTT
This sequence comes from Palaemon carinicauda, assembly GCF_036898095.1. Lineage (NCBI taxonomy): Eukaryota > Metazoa > Arthropoda > Malacostraca > Decapoda > Palaemonidae > Palaemon > Palaemon carinicauda. Next base: position 25,997,729 of record NC_090744.1, read on the forward strand.
CCCCCTCTATCTCTGTAATGGCCTAGCCATTACAGCACTGTACGTCGTTCTACATCTGGACCTAGTATAGGTTAGGATGTGGAATTGACTCAGCCCCTTGCCGGCCGGCAAGGGTCTTTTATTTTGAGTGCTGCCCGGACCTCCCTTGGTCCCTCATCCATACCTGCCTGTAGAGCCAGACGGCATTGGTCAGGAAGCCTGAATTAGATTCTCCCCTTCCTTATATGCACTCTTTCGGATTGCCGGGCTTGGAGGTAGTGTGCACTCTTATCCCGGCATCCATCCTATTTTTCTTCTAGTGCTGTACCCGACCCGGCTGCCGGCCTCATAGGCCGGCAGCCGGGCGGGTGTAGTTTTCTGGTTCTTTTGCTGCCGGCTTGCATCGGTCCTGTACCTTTGCCGGCCGGCTAATGTCAGCCCTTGTTTGCCGGTCACCAAGAGTGTGGCCGGCAGCTGGGTACTACCTTGTGTAGTTGCCGGCCGGCAGCCATTACCGGCCGACATTGGCTGTTGCCGGCCGGCAGTTGCTGCCGGCCGGCACATGCATTTGAACCAGAGTTCTGCCGCCTTATAGCTGTTAAGTAGTATACTTTAAAGCTAGTTATGGTGTGTGCCGGCCGGCACGTATCCTCCTATACTGTACTAGTATTCTTCAGTATAACATATACAGTAAGAAGAAAACTATGGTATGGGTTTTGGTACAGCACTGTGTGTTCTAACACTTTTGTATTTTCTTGCACAGTCCTTTGCTGTTGCCCTACAGATAGGAAAGTGAGTTCTTTCCTGTCTATTATCCAGGATTTTAAAATCATTGCTTAGGTGTGAGCTTCACCTGTTTCCTCTGGAAACCTTGCATTGGTTACTCTAGAAGAGATTAACCATTTGATTTTATTATCTGGAAGGCTGCAACAATGGGTTGTGAGGGAAACACAAGTGTGTGTCTTTCCTTTATGAATTGTTATGCTATACTATGCATATCCAGTGATACATAGTTCACTTGATACTCATGGAAATTTCTTCTCTTTACAGGAGGACCCTCCGAAGTGCGGAAATGTTTTCTGCAACGTCCGCAGCAAGAACCTCTGCGGACATGAGTTTTGTAGGAGACACGCAGCATGCGCTGTCTCCAAGGATGATCTCCAGTATTGGGACCCTCAGGTATGTACTGTGTGCACTAACCTGATTACTGAGGCTTTTGATTCCCCTAGGACAGCGGAATCAAGGGATATAGCAAGGGAGAAGCTTCGTACCTGGGTAAGGGGCTTCCAAAAGTACACCTCTGGCCCTTATCTTCCAAGTGAGAAGATGAGGGCGTATCTTTTTCCTAAGGCATCAGCTGATGCAGTGATTCCCCAGCCTCAAGAGGAGATCCCCCAAGGTCAGATCCAGGTGGATGCTGAAGTCGCGGTTGCGATGCAAGACATCCAGTTAGATGACAGGATGTCTGACGTGGACGAGCGTTTGGAAGAAGACCTCCTGGCAGAAGGCCAGGAGGAAGTTCAAGCCCCGGACGTCGTAGAGGAAGAGGTCGACGAGGTGTCGGCTACTCCGGTTCAGATTCCGGAGCCTATTCCCTCAACATCGGCCGGTCTCCCAGTAGAGCTGTTACAGGCCCTCTCTTCGATTGTTGGAATGATCCAACAAATGCAGAAGGAGAATCAGGAGAAGGCGGCTGCTATGGAACTGCGGATGCAGTGCCTTGCAGAATCACATGGGCCTCAGAAAAGGCTCAATGTGAAAGACCTTCCCTTGTGCTCAGATGCTAACCCATGGAGGTATGCTGAGCACATGCCGATGACGACTGGAAATATCGTCATCTCGGATAAGCTGGGCTCAGTTCCCCTAGAGGAGGTGGAATTCTGGCCCAGCAAGGCATCATATCCGGACTGTTATGTCCGGCTGAGAAAGGAACCAGCTTCAAGGGAGGAGACAGAGCCGAAGGAGGTCATAGTGATGGACCATGCTAAGGCTCAAGCTCTACTTTCATCCTCGATGAAGGAGAGGGGCTTCTCTAACTCGAAGGTAGCTGCATTGAGCAAGAAGCTCCCTTCCTTTGTGTCCTCTCCTGCTAGAGCCTTCCCCTTTTTACAGAAAGGGTTTGCGGCTGTCCTAAAAGCAGTCGAGGCCGGCAAGCCTTGCCCCTCCCTGGAGGAGTGTAAACCCTTGTCGCTGGCCCTGCCTATGGACCACAAAGACTGGAAGGACGTCCATCTGACGTTCTCAGTGGGAAAGTTGGAGGCTGATATTGCCGGACGGCAATTCGGCGAGGACCTCCCCAAGCTGTCTGACTTTTTTTTACGAAGAGAGTTCGAGACAAAAGAAAGACTGGCTGCCTCAATGTCTCTTCAGACTACTCTTGAGACGATGGCAAGTGACCCCAAGGTCCATGAAATGTTCATGGTGGTGGCTAAGACTCACCTGGCCACGGTGACGAAGGACCTTTATGGCTTTGTCAAGGCGAGGAGAGCTTGTAGGGAGTTCGTGTTCACCGGGGCTACGGTGAGGCACGAGCCAAGGAAATTAATCTCCTCCAACATTTGGGGAAAAGACCTTTTCCCTACCGATGTGGTCAAAGAAGTTGTTGATAAGGCCGCCGTGGAGAATAGAAACCTTCTCCAGAAGTGGGGCCTGGCTATCAAAAGAAAGTCTTCCCCGGATGAGGGTCCTCAACCAAAGAGGAAGAATATGAGGACTAGGCTATCGTCTCGGCCAGCCAAGCCCTCTAGACAGCAACAGCAACTGCAATTGCCATTGCCTCCAGTGCCCCAGATGGTGGCACAAACCCCGACCACTTTTCAGTGGGTACCCCAGCCTGTGCCAAGTCAGTCCACGGCATTCACCCCAACGTTCGAAGGACAGTCTTCTTCCTTTCGAGCAAAGCCTAGAGGAGCAGCCAGAGGCTCGTCTAGGCGCCCCTCAAGGGGAAGGGGATTCAGGGGTGGTCGTGGTCAGGGAGGCAAGACCTCAGGACGGCAGTCCAAGTGAAATGATACCGGTAGGAGGGAGACTGATGAAATTTGGGATCGTTGGACCTTCGATCCCTGGGCCCACAGCCTACTCAAGAATGGACTGGGCTGGAGCTGGTACAGCACTCCACCCCCGTGCCTTCGGTTTTTCCAACACTCCACCCCCGTTCTGGAGGAGTACGTTCAAGAACTGTTGGAGAAAAAGGTGATCCGAAAGGTGAAGTCCATCAAATTCCAAGGGAGGCTGTTTTGTGTTCCCAAGAAAGACTCGGAAAAGCTCAGAGTCATTCTGGACTTGTCGCCACTCAACAAGTTCATAGTGAATTGCAAATTCAAAATGCTAACACTGCAACACATAAGGACCTTACTGCCCAAGAGGGCATACTCAGTCTCTATAGACTTGTCAGACGCCTATTGGCACATTCCAATCAGCCGTCGACTCTCCCCCTACCTAGGGTTCAGGCTACAACGGAGACTATACGCCTTCAGAGCCATGCCATTCGGGCTAAACATAGCCCCAAGGATTTTCACGAAGCTGGCGAGCGCAGCTCTCAAACAATTACGCCTAAAGGGAATTCAGGTAGTAGCCTACCTGGACGACTGGTTGGTGTGGGCAGCATCCGAGACAGAATGCTTGCAAGCTTCCAGTCAAGTGATCCAGTTCCTAGAGTACCTAGGCTTCAAGATCAACAGAAAAAAGTCTCGACTTTCTCCATCTCAAAAGTTCCAGTGGCTGGGAATCCACTGGGACCTTTTGTCACACCGTTTCTCCATCCCGGCGAAGAAAAGGAAGGAGATAGCGGGTTCTGTCAAGAGATTTCTAGATTCCGAAAGGATATCAAGACGCGAACAGGAGAGGGTACTAGGCTCTCTCCAGTTTGCTTCGGTGACAGACCCAGTGCTAAGAGCACAGCTAAAGGATGCAACCGGAGTTTGGAGAAGGTATGCATCAAACGCGCGAAGAGATATGAGAAGACCAGTGCCGCCTCGGCTACGTACTCTTCTCAGGCCTTGGTCCCAAGCCAGACATCTAAAGAAGTCGGTTCTTCTTCAGCCACCTCCCCTGTCGATGACGATTCACTCAGACGCCTCAAAGGAGGGATGGGGAGGTCACTCTCATCGGAAAAAAGTCCAGGGGACTTGGTCCAAGCTATTCAGGACCTTTCACATAAACTTTCTAGAAGCTATGGCAGTGCTCCTTACCTTAAAGAAAGTCTCCCCGCGTCACTCGATCCACATAAGATTGGTGATGGACAGCGAGGTAGTTGTGAGATGCTTGAATCGACAAGGGTCGAGGTCACCACCTCTCAACCAGGTGATGTTGGCCATTTTCCGATTGGCGGAAAAGAAGAAGTGGTACCTGTCGGCAGTTCACCTTCAAGGAGTCCGCAACGTGACAGCGGACGCTCTATCCAGGTTCACACCGATAGAGTCGGAATGGTCCTTAGACGCAGGATCATTCTCCTTCATTCTGAATCAAGTCCCAGAACTGCATATAGACCTCTTTGCGACGAAAGACAACAAGAAGTTGCCCCTGTACGTGTCCCCGTACGAGGACCCCTTAGCGGAAGCAGTGGACGCGATGTCCCTCGACTGGAACAGATGGTCCAGGATTTATCTGTTCCCCCCTCACAACCTTCTGTTGAGGGTCCTCAACAAACTGAGATCCTTCAAGGGGGTAGCGGCAATAGTGGCCCACAAGTGGCCGAACAGCATGTGGTTCCCCCTGGCGTTGGAACTACAGCTGAAGTTTGTGCCGCTAACACATCCAGTTCTGACCCAGCGAGTCCAGAAGTCGACTGTCTGCGCTTCATTACAAAAAACCCGGACCCTGCAGCTCATGATTTTCTCTCCCTTGCGGTGAGAAAGCGTTTCGGGATTTCGAAAGCCAGCATAGACTTCCTAGAGGAATATAAGTGCAAATCGACTAGAAGGCAATATGAGTCATCTTGGAGAAAATGGGTGGCCTTTGTAAAGGCGAAGAATCCGCAGGAGATCTCGACAGACTTCTGCTTATCTTTCTTCATCCACCTCCATGGTCAAGGGTTGGCAGCTAACACGATTTCAGTGTGTAAGTCTGCTTTGATGAGACCCATTTTATATGCCTTCCAGATCGACGTAGGTAACGAGATCTTTAATAAAGTTCCGAAAGCCTGCGCTAGGCTCAGACCTTCAGCACCTCCAAAGCCCATTTCATGGTCTTTAGACAAAGTTCTTCATTTCGCTTCCCTGTTGAGCAATGAAGAATGTGCGTTAAAGGATTTGACACAAAAAGTTATTTTCCTATTTGCACTCGCGTCCGGGGCCAGGGTTAGTGAGATCGTAGCCCTCTCGAGAGAGGCAGGTTGTGTTCAGTTCCTGGATGGGGGGGAACTGAACCTGTTTCCGGATCCTACGTTTCTCGCCAAGAATGAGTTACCCACCAACAGGTGGGGTCCCTGGAGAATCTGCCCTCTGAAAGAAGATGCATCTCTATGTCCAGTAGAATGCCTAAAGGTCTATCTTCGTAGAACTTCAGACTTCAAGGGTGGTCAACTATTCAGGGGAGAAACATCAGGCTCAAATTTATCTCTGAATCAACTCAAAGCGAAAATCACATATTTTATTCGCAGAGCGGATCCTGACAGTACACCCGCAGGTCACGATCCGAGGAAAGTTGCCTCATCCTTAAATTTCTTTAATTGTATGGACTTTGAACATCTCCGTTCATACACTGGCTGGAAGTCTTCCAGAGTGTTCTTTCGCCACTATGCGAAGCAAGTAGAGGAACTAAAGAGATCTGTGGTAGCAGTGGGTCGTGTTGTTAACCCTACTGTTTAACTCTGCGAGGAACAGTGGTCTTAATTGGGACGATTAAGTCCAGGGTGAGTGTGTAGGTACATACTGTACTACAAAGTAAATGAGGGCACCGAGTGCCCACATAGACTGTTCCTTTTTCAAAGGTGAACCTAGCATAAGTGCAGACATGTGTGCGGAGCGTTTCTAACGCTAATGTGATTGATTTGTAATACAGACTTTTATGACTTGATACCTCGGTATCTTAAAAAAGTGGCATTTGATGTTTTTTCTTTCAGATAAACAAGTTCTGTTTACTATCATACTTATGCTTAAAGTTTTGGGTTATTCTCTTTATATATATATATATATATATATATATATATATATATATATATATATATATATATATATATATATATATATAATTGTTGTTAACCTGTCTATTTATTGTCTGTCAATAAACTTGTTCTTGAGAACCTTGCGTCTCTTTCACCTGTGTCAATTTATTGGTATAATTGAGCATTTATTCTATGTACCTTATCTGGGATAATTCTAATAGAATTGTTCTTTTATGCAAGCTATGTTGCATTGGTTTATGAAGTCCCCTAATGGGAGGACTCCGTCCCATAAAGGGACGAGGGCGGTTTTATTAGTTTCTTCCTATGCGGATATAAACATTTGTCCAATACAAGTATTGTGCGGATTACTGGTCAATATTTCATATTGACGCAGTGGTTCTTTACAAACTATGCTTTACTTAATATAGGGCGAGACCACTATATTAGCTTGCCTGGTATTCATACATAGGTATATATACTCTTCGAGACTTTTCCAGAGTCTAGTAGGACTCTTCCCTGTAGGGGGCAGGAAGCTCTAACATGGTTTATAGTTAGTTGAAAAGATGTATAACGGTAACATCTTAGGTCTCTAGGTCTAGTCGACCGGGAAAAATTACCTCCGGGGAGTACGGCATGTTCTGAGAATCCACAGATACAGTAATGCTCTGGTATACTTCCATCAGGACGACATGGCTTGAGCCCAAAAAACGGATTTTGAGCGAAGCGAAAAATCTATTTTTGGGTGAGATGGCCATGTCGTCCTGATGGACCCGCCCTTGCCTTTCTAAGAAAGGGCTGTAGGACCCCTCCCTACATACAGTATCTGTAGCACCTCATGTACGCTACAAGGAATACAGATGGCGCCAGGATTGGCGCCAGGCACGCTTACGAAACTGGTGAATAGGGAGCCTTGGGAGCGGCTCCCCCTTTTTCTTTCCCGAATTCGTTTCTTGCCAATTGCCCCCTGCGAGACGAATCTCTGTTCGCGATGCAGATTGCCATGTGGCGTGTCAAGAATATGTCCTCTGATATGTCGCGATATCCCTTTCAGGAGGGATAGAATTCTGGTACCTTAAGGTAAATTCTCTGGGAATATCGCCGTAGTTGTAATATACCCTAGGAAGCTACCCTATAGGAACTTCCATCAGGACGACATGGCCATCTCACCCAAAAATAGATTTTTCGCTTCGCTCAAAATCCGTTATATATATATATATATATATATATATATATATATATATATATATATATATATATATATATATATATATATATATATAGATTATATATATATATATATATATATATATATATATATATACAGTATATATATATATATAATATATATATGTATAATGTATATATATATTATATAATATATATACTGTATATATATATATATATATATATATATATATATATACTGTATATATATATATATATATATATATATATATATATATATATATATATATATATATATATATATATATATATATTTATATAGACATGTCCTTTCTCTCGCGTCTATATGGGTATTTCTTTTTATTTATATAGGACTCATGGGCATTAGCTCTCTCTCTCTCTCTCTCTCTCTCTCTCTCTCTCTCTCTCTCTCTCTCTCTCTCTCTTTCTCTCTCTCTCTCTCTCTCTCTCTCTCTCTCAGAATACATCAGTGATGACGAAACAATAATCGCTGATATTATTATTATTATTATTATTATTATTGTTGTTGTTGTTGTTGTTGTTATTATTATTGAGACAGATGGGCTTTATTCTTCCTTAATACTGTATCAAATTTCATGTCCTTCAATAAATTCTAAGTACTTTTGGAAAATGCAGTTTTTAGAACAAAGGTTGAAATGAAGGTAGAAATTAGTGGTTAAAATAACAGAAATTATCGTTAAGTAATATGATAACCTGAACTGCAAAGTAGAAGGACTTATGAATTAAATTACATTCCTAATCATGCAACATGCTTATATGTATATGAATGTATAGAAAGATGTATATATTTAGCTACACAAAAGCTAAATATATGTATGAAGCTGAGCACCTAAAATCCTGTTTTTTATTTGATGAATGGTTTTCGTTGCTTCATGTATTAGCTCAATTTTGATAAAATCAAAATGTCACTTGTAGAGTAGCTATTTTGTTTAAATTTTATTGACTATATCACAATTCACATCTTTAAATGCACATGTATTATGTATATATATATATATATATATATATATATATATATATATATATATATATATATATAAATATATATATAGATAGATAGATAGATAAATATATGTATATATATCGATATATATATTTGTTTATTCATATATATATATATATATATATATATATATATATATATATATATATATATATATATATATATATATATGTATATATATATATTCATATGTATATATATATATGTATATATATATATGTGTGTGTGTGTGTTTGTGTGTGTGTGTGTTTGTGAGTGTGTATGTGTGTTTGTGTGTGTATTGTATATGTGAGTGTATATGTATGTATGTATGTATTAATGAAAATATGCATGAATGAAGCTACACAAGATTATTCTATTTGCATTTGTGAAAAGAAAAACATACAAGTCATAGATCAATTAGATACGTATCACACCTCTTGTTCGGATTCTAAAAAAAAAACGTATGGAAAAAAATAAATGGATATATAGATACGTAAAATAAAATCGTACAAATACGCTTCCAATAGGCGAGAGTATGTAGAAATACGGGACTGAGGTTCACCCTTCAAAGAAGCACACTCGAAACACGTTTCACGAAGACTAGAGTTAATATGGATTACTAATTTATGCGGTTTCTTTTTTTAAATTATTCCTGGATGTTGCTTGAGGGTACACTCGGGCACACGATTTTATCTTATTTCTCTTCCTCTTAATATTTTGAAGATTTTATCGTCTTGTTATTTTCTAGTTTTTTTTTATAGTTTATATATGGAATATTTATTTTAATGTTATTATTGTTCTTAAATTTCCTGTAGTTATTTTTTATTCCTTCTCCTCATTGGGCTGTTTTCCCTGTTGGAGCCCTTGGGGTTATAGCATCCAGCTTTCCCAGCTGGGGTTGTAGCATAGCAAGTAATAATAATAATAATAATAATAATGACTTAAAAGTAAAGAAAATACGTGTAATAGATCAGTATATAAATAAACTTTACATAGTTAAAGCTAAGGGAGTATAAAAAATTGGAGATCACCTTTATTCACGCTTCTATATTTCGTAATTCCGGATGAAAATTAAATACAAGAACCCCCAAAAACTTCAGGAATCCATATTTGGCCGGAGGGCATCCTCGGAATATACATCCGGGAGCCATTGTTAGGGGGGAATTTTAGAGAGGATGGATGATCATGGAGGGGCTGCTATAAGTGAGAGCGGTAGGGCTATAAGTGAGAGCGGTAGGGCTACAAGTGAGAGCAGTAGGGCTATATGCGTCAAGTCTTACTAGGAATTGATGGAGAGGCTGGAGACGGTGTGGAGTGGTGTGGAATGGAGTTGCCTAATTGTCAAGATGCAAATGAAGTTGTATGGGACTTGGGATAATGGAGTTGTTTCCGCCGACACTAATGGGGCGAGAAGAGAGCTCCTGATTGCCTCTGTATGTGTGTATGTTTGCGTATGTGTGTAGATGTTTGTTGGTATGCGAGCTGACTGACTGCCTGTAGGAGTGTATAACATTTTGGATGTTTGTAGATATACTTAGTGAAAACATGGCCTTTGTCCTGCAGTGTACTAGAAACGGCTGCATTTTGTTGTTGTTGTTGCTGTAGTTATGTGTGAATTATGAAGTTTTAAGAATACGTATTTTTGTGCATTTACATGTTAATGTGATATTTTATTTTACTGGATTGAAAATTAATATATATATATGTGTGTGTGTGTATATATATGTATATATATATGTATACATACACTGTATACATATGTATATACAGTATATTTGTATGTGTATGCACACGCGCAGTTGTGTGTATGCATGTCATTATGCTCGTGTATGTATGTTACACTGACGTGCATGTCATATAATCGAGATACTATTTGTTAAGCAAATAGGAAATCATGATTGTTGATACGAACTGACACGAATTCTTGACTGATTCTATTCATAGTTCCGTTGCTTTCCACGCGATATAATTACTTCTCTCTTAGCCTGTAGTATATACACTAATATTAGAGTTACCTTGTATGAAAGAGATGTGTTTGTCGAGCAATCACGTACCGAGTTACACATACGTATAAGCCAGGCAATCATACCAGATTTCTCTGCTCATACAAATAGCGAATTATAATTTTTTAAGTGGATTTTTCATCGCTGTTACATTTCTTATTCGTAACTCAACATTTCTTTACACTGACTCTCACATAAAAAAGTATATCACTCTGTTTGTGCTCAGCAAACTCAAGTCCGTGTTGAGTTCCGGCTAAATACTTGAAGCCGTGAGCCAAATTGTATTTTGTCCTTCCGTTTTGAAAATGAGAAGGAAAGATTTGTAAAGTATTTTCTACGTTTTGTGGTGTCTTATTCATTGCAACTGACAAGGATTTGGTGCCTTTCTGATCTTCGGTTCTTTGCGTTGTTGTGGGGGGGGGGGGGGGCGCTATGGCTGTGTGAATGATTGTTAAGGAAGTCGTGCGGAAGAGGTGATAGCGATTTGTATTAACGTATTTTTCTCATTTGGTTCGGTATATATATATAAATATATATATATATATATATATATATATATATATATATATATATATATATATATATATACATATATATATATATATATGTGTGTGTGTGTATATATGTATACGTATATATATATATATATATATATATATATATATATATATATATATATAATATATATATATATATATATATATATATATATATATATATATATATATATATATATATATATATATATATATATACACACATACACACAGTATATGATCTCCGATTGGGGATACTTTAATGTGGTGAAAGGGTTTTGTGTATCGCTATGAGTCGCAAAGCTGTACTATTCAGAGCCAACCATACTAGGTTGGTTTGGTGTGAGCGATCAGGCGAAAATCTACCACAATTACCAATTTGCACTGGTCAGCGTCGTATTAAAAACTGGCCAAATCCCTGACTTGAATAAGGACATGCCTGAGGCCTTTGTCCTACAGTGGACTAGAAACAGCTGAATTTGTTGTTATTGTGTGTGTGTATATATATATATATATATATATATATATATATATATATATATATATATATATATATATATATATATATACAGTATTTATATATATATATATATATGTATATATATATATATATATATATATATATATATATAATATATATATAAATGTATATATATCATCATCTCCTCCCACGCCTATTGACACAAAGGGCCTAAGTTAGATTTCGCAAGTCGTCTTTATTTTGAGATTTTAAATCAATACTTCTCCATTCGTCATTTCCTACCACACGCTTCATAGTCGCCAGCCATGTAGGTTTGGGTCTTCCAACTCTTCTAGTGCCTTAAGGATCCCAGTTGAAAGTCTGATGAACTAATCTCTCTTGGGGAGTGCGAAGAGCATGCCCAAACCATCTCCATCTTCCCCTTACCATGATTTCACCTTTCCCATTGCTGGGTTGTGTGCAGATAAATTAAAAAATAATATCATTGTATTTTAGCAGAAGCATGAATGATTGATCTCCTGTGTTAAAAGGATCCACAACCATAGCTGTTATTATACATCATAATTGGCTTATCAGCACATGTCTGAACTGCTTTAGACTTTATTATTATTATTATTATTATTATTATTATTATTATTATTATTATTAGCCAAGCTACAACCCTAGTTGGAAAAGCAAGATGCTATAAGCCCAAGGGCTCCAACAGGGAAAAATAGCCCAGTGAGGATAGGAAATAAGGAAATAAATAAATGATGACTTAAAGATATAAAAAGAGGAATGGCATAAGGACGAATAAGAGACTACTGTAAAGATAAAAGTATGTTTTAAAAAAACTTTTAAAAACGAACATGGGTAAGACTGAATAGAATTTTTTTTTTTTTTTTTTGTGGGGGGGGGATATTTTGGGAGGGGGGGATTATGGGTCGGGGATTTGGAATCAAGGCAGATTTAAGATGGATGAAGGGAAGGGGAATCAATGCAAGAACACGGATTGAAATTGAGTTGGGGGCGAGATCACAAAGGCAAGAGATACTGGATTTGAGTCAGTGGAGTCAAATGGCCTTTTGAGAAGAAGAAGAAGAAGAAGAAGAAGAAGAAGAAGAAGAAGAAGAAGAAGAAGAAGAAGAAGAAGAAGAAGAAGAAGAAGAAGAAGAAGCAGCAGGAGGAGGAGGAGGAAGAGGAGAAGGAGGAAGAGTCTCTTTTTTTTCTTTAAGAGAAGTATGAAATTCAAACGAACCTCCAATGATAGACTTAGAAATGCCTTTCTTTTACTGATTCGTGAAAGAATGTAACTATCGTCAGTGAAAGGTGCAACAAATTATGGCGGTTTGATGTAAGGGGCAACATTTAACGGTGAATCCTTCATGCCAGCAGAATCTGTTACATTTCTAAAAGAAGAATTTATAGTTTATTGGGGCTGGTTAACAAGTATCCACATCTATACCAGGCCGTAAGAAAAGGTACGAATATAAACAACAACAAATGGAGCCGTTTCTAGCCCACTGCAGGGTAAAGGCCTCAGACATGTCCTTATTCATGTCTGGGGTTTGACCATTTTCTTCACCACGCTGGCCACTGCTTATTGGTGATGGTGGGAGACTTTAGTTTGGTATGAAACTGAATTTTGAAGAATTGGAGGTTTTAAGAGGTCATAAAAAAGATATACATTGAAAAAAAAAAAAAAACCAATCTTTGTGTTTAACTTCGAGGGAAGCGTAAATATTCCCTAAGAACAATGGTAGATGTGGTAACGTCATTGACTGGTGATCGCCAGACTGGGGTTCGAGTCCCGCTCAAACTAAATAGCTCCTTTGGTCGCTACAGCCTCACCACCCTTGGGAGCTAAGGATAGGGGTTTGGGGGAGCCTATAAGTATATCTGCTGAGTCATCAGCAGTCATTACCTTGCCCTCCTTGGTCCTAGCTTGGATGGAGAGGGGACTTGGACGCTGGTCATATGTATATATGCTTAGTCTCTAGGGCATTGTCCTGCTTGATAGGGCAATGTTCTGTCCCTTGCATCTGCAATTCATGAGTGATCTTTAATAAGAGAATCTGGGAAACCGGAGGAAACAAGAGAGTTCCACTTCTTGGAATAGAATATTATTATTATTATTATTATTATTACTACTACTAGCCAAGCTACAACCCTAGTTGGAAAAGCAAGATGCTATAAGCCCAAGGGCTCCAACAAGAAAAAATAGCCCAGTGAGGAAAGGAAATAAGGAAATAAATAAATGATGAGAATAAATTAACAATATATCATTCTAAAGAATAGCAGGAATGTAGAAAGGAGAGTAATTGGTAATAAGAGAAAAATTAGAGGATAAATTGAAAATGGCGAGGATTGGAGAGACATTTTAGTAAAAACGAAATATAAAAATAACAGTGTCATTAAAGTTTCTCTTTTTATTCGAAATAATTGTTCGAGAAAAATGTCAATATTAGCAGTGTCACACGAGACACAGGCAGATCGAAAGAAAGGGGAAACTGAAATAATTGAATGAAGTGGAAAATGTAGGTAGATTGAGAAGAAACAGACTGGCATACAGAACAGTGAAAGATGGAAAAGGAAAGTTGATGTCAGTAAATAGATAAACAAGAAAAATTATAAATACATATTCATATATATATATATATATATATATATATATATATATATATATATACATATATATATATATATATATATATATATATATATATATATATATATATATATATATTATATATACTGAATAAACTACGAAATGAAAAGAAGGAAGAGTAGTAAGAATTTGAGAATGATGATATAGGGAAAATTAAAAATCTCCCTTAGAAATGCAAAAAGGAAAATATGTCAAAATGTATACATAAGTACCTGAATCGGCGATGGTGAAAATATGATGAATTATGAGAAAGAGAGAGAGAGAGAGAGAGAGAGAGAGAGAGAGAGAGAGAGAGAGAGAGAGAGAGAGAGAGAGAGAGAGAGAGAGACTGAAAATTACCCCCCCCCCCCCAATTAAAATTTCAAAGAATGGCAAAATGGCAACATCAAAATGTCTCCCATAAATACCTCAGTTGGCGAAGGGGAAATGTGATAAATTATGAAGAAAGTAAGACAGAGAGAGAGAGAGAGAGAGAGAGAGAGAGAGAGAGAGAGAGAGAGAGAGAGAGAGAGAGAGAGAGAGAGAGAGAGAATTACCCTTCATGAGAATTTCTAAGAAAAAGATACCTTAAAGGGCAGCATGTGAACTTACACCTGCAGAAGAGGAATAAAAAAAAAACATAAGACAAACGACCTAGAGGCAGGGTACCCAGGGTACCACCCTCCAGTACTGACGGAGATTACTTGCGCTAACCTCTCACTTGTTCCAAACTTGTTTCAAGTGTTTCTTTCAAGTCTTGGTTTTGGTAAATTTGTGATTCTTATTCTCCCCATTTACTTTTGTTCTTATTCGTCTGGCTAACATGGGATTAGGATTTTTTTTTCTTTCGTTTTCTTTTTGCAAGAATTATTCTAGAATAGTTAGTTAATCTTGCTATATTGCTGATAGTAATTTAAACAATAATCGGAAGAAATTTTTATTGGGAATTGGAAGAAATTATTTCGCATAAATTTTGTTTTATAAAGAAATGAAAAAGACACATGACATGGCTGTTTCAAGATTGTATATTAACAAGTATGCCTAATGCTAGGCCCTTAATTTTATTCATTCAATATTTTTTTTTTTTATTAAGGCTCTTAAAGATCAAATATTCCTGTTAAACGAAAATAGTTTTTTTGTTGGAAAATAAAGAAATGTGCAAACAGCTAATTTCAGGGCTTGTCGCGTGGAGTTTGCCTAAAAAAAGGGTTTAAAAGTCGCTCATGAATGGCAGGGACAAGGGAGAGGAACAATGCCCTAGTGACTGACCATATATACATATAATCAGCGCCCAAGACCCATCTACACCCAAGCTAGGACCAGAAAGCGCCAGGCAATGGCTGCTGATGATGAGGTTGCAGACACTACAAAAAACTATCTTGCTCGAATGGGTCTTGAACCCGATTCCAGCAGATCGCCATGCTAAAAATTAACTTTAAAATATGATTGAAGAAAATATAGAAAGTTACCCCAATAATTCGATTTTTTAATAGAAATTCAAGTCAAAATTATTAGAGAAAAACATTTCTTATATACAAAGAAAAGTTTTGTTAAAAGATATAAGCCTTGTAATAAAAAATTCAAAAGAAGTTAAAAATTAAGAAAAAACCTATAAGTAAAGGTAGTCGAAAAAAAAATCTTTTAACCTAAAAGAGAATATACAAACAATCGCTTCAAAGGATTTATAATGTTATGAAAAAGCCCAAAGTTACAAGTGATCATAAATTCTACTTATTAAAAGTATAAAAACGGTATTAATAAAAAGTATTAAAAAAACGTGAATTCCAAACATTGTGTGAAGGACTTTTATTACAAGATGAAAATACCAAGGAAAATTTTTCAACATTCATAAATTCTTCACATAAGACCATCATCATCAGGGAGATTTTCATCAACATATTAAAATATCAAGGAGGAATAGCTCGCAAAGAAACAAATTTCAGGGAGAGAAGGAGAGGCGGCTCAGTAACCCCACCACCCCATCCCTCCACCCCCCCCCCTCCCCCTCCCCCCTCCCCCTCTCCTCTATACTGAAACCGTAACGTTTAAACGCAATCAGGATAATCTACAGCCCTAATGCATTCCATTTTCCTCGAGAGAAAATGTATAAAGAGGCAGTTTTTTTCCCCGAACAAAAAAGGTCTCCATTTTTAAATCTCCTCTTACCCATTTGTAAGAGAGAAATACTAAAAGCAATTTCTCACCCACAACGGTATAGCAACAACAACATTAACAACAACGACAAGAACAACAACACCAAACGATGGTTTCCTACGTGGAAGGGGAGAAAAGAAGAAGAGGAGGAGGAAGAAGTCAAGATTCTTTATCGGATGTTTTCGTTCACTGACGCTCAAGGTCTCGTCACTGAGAGGTGTTATAAGACGAAACTATATGAAAACCGTCGAAGGAGGTTGAAATCTATAAAAGATGAGCTCAGCGACGCTTAAGTAAACAATCTCTCACTGGAAAGAGATAGAGAGTAGTTTTTGTTTTTTTATTTTAATTTTAAATATTTGTTAGAGAGAGAAAACATATTTTATTTATTATAATATTTCCGTGTATATGTGTGTGTGTGAGAGAGAGAGAGAGAGAGAGAGAGAGAGAGAGAGAGAGAGAGAGAGAGAGTAGGTACTTGTTAAAAAACTACATTCTTTTTCTATTTCCAGTTCAAATATCTTTATTTTGGATTTTAAATATTTGACAGAGAGAGAAAAAAGATTTTACTTATATTTTTGAGAGAGAGAGAGAGAGAGAGAGAGAGAGAGAGAGAGAGAGAGAGAGAGTAGGTACTTGTGAAGAGAACTACATTCGTTTTCTATTTCTATTTCCGATGAAACTCAAAATCCCCAGAGTGGCTCCTGACGATTTTCTAAAGGTCTGACAGTAATCCACACACATACAACTTCTCTCTCTCTCTCTCTCTCTCTCTCTCTCTCTCTCTCTCTCTCATAGACACATCGTTGTTTTCGGTATTGTATTTTGGGAAGGAGAAATACTCTCTTTACAGGAATGATATTTACCTGTGAAGACAATAGAAGGATTGCAAGGGTCTGGAGACGTTACAGCTTTGCCTCTTGCGCACATACACATACACACACGCACATAGGTAGTAGGTTGGCCAAGGCACCAGCCATCCGTTGAGATACTACTGCTAGAGAGTTATTGGGTCTTTTGATTGGCCAAACAGTACTACATTGGATCCCTCTCTCTGGTTACGGCTCATTTCATTTTTGCCTACACATACACAGAATATTCTGGTCTATTCATTACACATTCTTCTTCTTCCTCATACTTTTAACAACATTAAAATTACCATTCAATTCTTCTCAAATCAAGAGATTAACTACTGCACTGTAATTGCTCAGTGGCTACTTTCCTCTTGGTAAGGATAGAAGAGACTTTTTAGCTATGGTTAGGCAGCTCTTCAAGGAGAAGGACGCTCCAAAAGCAAACCATTGTTCTATAATATTTGGTAGTGCCATAGCCTCTGTACCATGCTCTTCCACTGTCTTGGGTTAGAGATCTCTTGTTTGAGGGTACACTCGGGCACACTATTCTATGCAGTTTCTCTTCCTCTTGTTATTTTGAAGTTTTTATCCTTTTGTTATATTCAAGTTTTTCTAGTTTTTTATGAAAGATTTATTTTAATGTTATTATTGTTCTTAAACTGCCTGTACTTTTTCCTTATTTCCTTTCCTCACTAGGCTATTTTACTTGCTGGAGTTCTTGGGCTTATAGTATCCTACCTTTCCAACTATTTTTGTAGCTTAGCAAGTAATAATAATAATAATAATAATAATAATAATAATAATAATAATAATAATAATAATACGCACATGGTGGAATGTGAGGTAACTCATTGTAATAAAGATGTTTGACAGTTCCAATGTAGATATCCGAAAAAGAGTAGTATTTCTGTATGTCCTTTTAATTATTGGTTTGGAAGAGAACGAATGAATAAGAAAAATAAAGAAGAGAATGAATTTTTCAGTAGTATGAACTGGGAGATCTCCCATTTTACGCCCTTGAATGGGAAGGATGAATGTCAGCCCATAGAATACCGAGGATTTTGAGAACACCATTAGTTTAAATTCCAGTTAGAATCCGCTATTCTCAATTATATATTTTCCAGAGAAAAAAAATCCGATCGAATAAGAGTAAGGAATAAATTCATGGGTGACACCTTTTTTCAATGGTAACTAAAAATTATCTAAACATTATGTTTTTAATTTGAACAGGCTGACATAAGTCTGTGAAAGTTTATGTATGACGTATCTGTTTTGACATTGTTACTGTCTTTAGAATGATTTATTGTTAATTTATTCTCATCATTTATTTATTTCCTTATTTTCTTTCCTCACTGGGCTATTTTTCCCTATTGGAGCACTTGGGCTTATAGCATCTTGCTTTTCCAACTAGGGTTGTAGCTTGGATAGTAATAATAATGATAATAATATTTCTTTGTTACAGCAGATATGGTTCATTATACTTAGACGGAGAGAGAGAGAGAGAGAGAGAGAGAGAGAGAGAGAGAGAGAGAGAGACTTCAATAGTATCCATGTGATATACTTAGAAGTAAAAGTAAATGCATGCATACCTCTGACTAGAAAATATGTTTTCCCAGGAATTCAGAATCAGCTAATCTCTCATCTTTATTTTCCAAAGAAAAATATTCCGATCGAGTAAAAGTAAAGGAATAAATTAATGGGTAATACCTTTAATTGTAACTCTGTAAATAAACATTTTGCAATGATTCATGGTAAGTAATAATGAACTTAAATGCATTGTTGTGAAGTTTTAAGAGAAATAAATAAGAAAACAACAACAAAAAATTAAATTCTCCTTCTTCCAGCATCTTGAATCCAGATCCGACGCCAGAATCTGAATAAGTTTGTTGTGTAATTCGAGAGAGAAAGAGAGAGAGAGAGAGAGAGAGAGAGAGAGAGAGAGAGAGAGAGAGAGAGAGAGAGAGAGAGAGAGAGAGAGAGAGAGAGAGAAGGTGGTGTGAGAATTGGAGGGGGAAGAGCAGGGAGTGAGAGATGGATGTTGAGAAAAACATCTGTGTTAGGGGGAATGAATTGCTGTAAAAGGATGTAGAAGAAAGCAACAACAACAAACAACAACAACAACAATTACCCAAAAAGGAGACCTGAAATTCGACGGTAGAATCTGAATAAGTACTCTAGAGGTCGACTAAATTAGAGGAGCCGCCGGGCAAAGGGTCGATCTGTACTGGCATCAAGAGCTCCCTTGAGACAGTAAAAGATTCTTCTTGCTAAGACAGACAGACACACAGACAGATTTAGGATTTCTGGAGCAGATTGGTATTGGCAAGTTTACTCTCTCTCTCTCTCTCTCTCTCTCTCTCTCTCTCTCTCTCCAAGAAAACTGAAATTTCATCCACACACACACACTATATATATATATATATATATATATATATATATATATATATATATATATATATATATATATATAAATTTATATATATATATATATATATATATATATATATATATATATATAGTTTATACATATATAGTTTATATCTTCATATATTTATATTTATATATATGTATATATATACAGTATATATATATATATATATATATATATATATATATATATATATATATATATACAGTATATATATATATATGTATTATATATATATATATATATATATATATATATATATATATATACACGGTATGTATTACAAGTATTTCATTCATAGTGTTTTACGCATTTTAGCAAATTAATAAATACATTTTATATATTACAAACCTTTACAGTATTGATTAAAAAATAAACTGGTCATCATGGTAGAACGGACTCACTGAAGTGGACCAATATTATTTATCGATAGCAGCCAATTTAGGTTAATTTAGAAAGTAATTAATTAAAATTGAGGACTTCGGACTAAGGAAGTGGAAGTAAGGACTTAAAAGTAATGACTTGAATGTAAGCAACCAAAGACTTTAAATTAAGGACTTGAAAGTAAAGAATTGTAAGTAAGGACATCAAAGTAATGACTTGAATGTTAGCAACTAAAGACTTTAAATTAAGGGCTTGAAAGTAAAGAATTGTAAGTAAGGACTTGAAGGTAATGACTTGAATGTAAGCAACTAAAAGTAAAGACTTTAAATTGAGGACTTCAAAGTAAAGAATTGTAAGTAAGGACTTGAAAGTAAAGAATTGCAAGTATGGAATTAAAGATATGGAGTTGTATATGAAAATAAGAGAGGAGAGGTTTGTAAGGAAATTGAAACTATGAAGAAAGGATGTTTAGGAAATGGCAAAGAAAGAAAGAATGAGTTTAGAAGGGAATTCATTAGGAATAGAAATGTAAAAAGGTTTAGGATAATACCGAGAAGATTCAGAAAGATAATAAAGGATTAGGATGGAGTTATGAAGAAATAGAAAAATATGAAGGTTTTTAAATAAAAAAAAGGGGGGGGGAAGAAAAAAAGGCCTAAGAGGGAATAGAAAGGGGAAAAGAAATGGGAATACTCAAGCTATAATGAATAACCTTAGGAAAAGGATTTTGTTTCTATTTTATTTTTATATATTTATACTTTCTATATTAATTTTTATATTGCGACATTTTTCGGCGTTAATGTTATGTTCCTCTTTTTCATAATTTTTTTGTGTGTGTGTGTGTGTGTGTGTGTGTGTGTGTGTGTGTGTGTGTATAATCAACATTATTCACAAGTTACCTGTATATTAAGTTTATGTCGAAATGAATTATCATATATAAAAAAAACAGTATGGTTACAAATAATGTGTTTGTGTATAGTTTTGGTAATTTGTAACATGTCGTTGTTCAACCCGCTGTAGGCTTTCTCAATATATATATATATATATATATATATATATATATATATATATATATATATATATATACAGTATATATATATATACAGTGTATATATATATATATATATTTATATATATATATATATAAATATATATATATATATATATATAAATAAATATCTATCTATCTATATATATATATATATATATATATATATATATATATATATACATATATATATATATACAGTATATATATATCTATGTATATATATATATATTGTATATATATACATATATATATATATATATATATATATATATATATATATATATATATATATATATATATATATATATATATATATATATATATATATATGCCAGATGAAGGTACCTTTGGGGGCATTTTGTACCTTTCCTTTTCAAACCTCCCTTACATCAACATCCTTTTCAGCAGAACGGTCATACTCTTAATGATGAAAATAATAATAATGACAATAAAAGATGAAAAACAAAAACAAAAATATGATAGAGAAAAAAATAAGAGAAATTTCAGAAGATCCAAATAACACTGAAGAAGGGCCAAAAAAAAAAAAAAAAAAAAAATGTTCAGGTGAAGAGACCCCACATTTCTTACCAGTTTATTTTTTTATTCTCGGATCTCATATTCTTATCATGCATTTCCCAGAAGCTTACCCCCTTCCCCCCACCATACCATCTCCCCCTTAGTTTCCCCCTCCCCCATGAGGACAACCCCCTCCCACCCCCCACCCCCCGGCCGCCTTGAGCTGGGATCAAGGAAGCCCTTCAGGCCGTAAGTGGTAAACCTCTTCACGAATCCATTAAACTGGATAGAACCTCAGCCGAGGAAATCCTCCTAAGGGCGAGCATGATGATGATAATGATGATGACGTTTTTT
>NC_090744.1:26024409-26026909 GCF_036898095.1 Palaemon carinicauda
GAGGGGGTGGGTAGGTGTAAGAGAAGGGAAATGAAAATTAGGAGAGCGGTAGAATTTAAGAGAGATAGAGAGAATAAATTTAAAACTGAGTTAGATGACGATTAATTAAGAATTTGATCTGGAAGTAGGAAACTAAAATACTTAGCCGAAAGCAGTATATCATGAGAGAGAGAGAGAGAGAGAGAGAGAGAGAGAGAGAGAGAGAGAGAGAGAGAGAGAGAGAGAGAGGTTATTAGTAAACGAAGCAGGGTGACAAAATAATGTGATAAGAGAAAGTGGTGTGAACAAAGTCGTACCTGAACTGTTATCAGTTGCCAATATGAAAATTCATAATCTTCAGATATGCGAGATATAAACAAGCATTAATTAATTAACATTCTATTACAAAGAAAGTCAAGTGTTATTTATCAAAGTTACCTCCTCTCCTGTATCTACATCCTGTGAGACATCGACAAAGAGATGGAGCGGGGGGGGGGGAGAGTGACTGCTCCCCGCACTCTAGTTTTGGGGTGTTTGAATGTGCATGGATGTAGTACGATAGAGAGAAAAGATGTGAAATTGGAAGTATGTTTAGGAATAGAAGGATGGATGTATTAGCCTTGTGTGAGACGAAGATAAAAGGAAAGGGTGAAGTGATGTTTGGTGAAATGTCTGGTAGAGTGTCTGGGATTGAAAGGGGAAGAGCGAGAGAGGGTGTGGCTTTATTGCTGAGTTAATGGATGACAGGTAAAGTAGTGGAATGGAAGGAGATATCATCTAGGTTAATGTGGGTAAGGGTTAGGTTGGGTAGGGAATGTTGGGCGTTTGTCAGTGCGTATGGGCCAGGTAGTGAGAAAAGTGAAGAAGAGCGGAATGAGTTCTGGAATGAATTAACTAGGTGTGTAGAAGGACTGGGTAGAAGGAATTATGTAGTTGTCATGGGTGACTTAAATGCTAGAGTGGGCGCTGGAGAGGTAGAAGGTGTCATTGGGAAGTATGGCGTACCAGGTGAAAATGAGAGTGGTGAGAGACTGGTAGATATGTGTGTTGAGCAAGAGATGGTGATAAACAATAGCTTTTTCAAAAATAAAAATAAAAATAAGTATACATGGGTAAGAGTGGCAAATGGAAGAGTAGTAGAAAGGGCATTAATGGATTATGTGTTGATAATAAAAGAATGTTTGGAAGATTGAAAGACGTGCACGTGTTTAGGGGTATGGCTAACGGTATATCTGATCATTTTTTGGTGGAAGGAAAATTAGTTGTAGCAAAAGAATGGGGGAATAGAGTAGGTGGATGTAAAAGGGAGGTAGTAAGGGTTGAAGAGCTAATAAAGCCGGGGGTAAAAAGTAAATATCAGGAAAGGTTGAAAATGATATATGACGGAGTGAAAGTAAAAGAAACTGGCAATTTAGAGGAGGAGTGGAAGTTAGTAAAAGAAAATTTTGTTGGGATTGCAAGTGATGTGTGTGGAAATAAGGTTGTTGGAGGCAGCATGAGGAAAGGCAGTGAATGGTGGAATGAAGGAGTGAAGGTAAAAGTGGAAGAGAAAAAGAGGGCTTTTGAAGAATGGCTGCAGAGTAATAGTATAGAGAAGTATGAAAAATATAAAGAGAAAAAGGTGGAAGTAAAGCGCAAGGTACGTGAGGCAAAGAGGGCAGCTGACCTGAGGTGGGGTCAGGGATTAGGTCATTCATATGAGGAGAATAAGAAGAAGTTTTGGAAAGAAGTGAAGAGAGTAAGGAAGGCTGGTTCAAGAATGGAAGAGACAGTGAAAGATGGAAATGGAAGGTTGTTAAAAGGAGAGGAGGCAAGGAAAAGATGGGCGGAATATTTTGAAAGTTTACTGAATGTTGAGGATAGTAGGGAGGCAGATATAATTGCTGTTGCAGGTGTTGAGGTGCCAGTGATGGGAGATGAGAATGAGAGAGAGATTACAATAGATGAAGTGAGGAGAGCTCTAGATGAAACGAGAGTTGGAAAAGCATCTGGTATGGATGGTGTGAGAGCCGAGATGTTGAAGGAAGGGGGTGTGACCGTACTTGAATGGTTGGTGAGATTGTTTAATATGTGTTTTGTGTTGTCAATGGTACCAGTAGATTGGGTTTGTGCATGTATTGTACCACTATATAAGGGTAAGGGAGATGTGCATGAGTGTTGTAATTCAAGAGGTATTAGTTTGTTAAGCGTAGTTGGAAAAGTGTATGGTAGAGTATTGATTAATAGGATCAAGGATAAAACAGAGAATGCAATCTTGGAAATACAGGGTGGTTTTAGAAGAGGTAGGGGTTGCATGAATCAGATTTTTACAGTTGGGCAGATATGCGAGAAATATTTAGCAAAAGGTAAGGAGGTGTATGTTGCGTTTATGGATCTGGAGAAAGCATATGATAGAGTTGATAGGGAAGCAATGTGGAATGTGATGAGGTTATATGGAGTTGGTGGAAGGTTGTTGCAAGCAGTGAAAAGTTTCTACAAAGGTAGTAAAGCATGTGTTAGGATAGGAAATGAAGTGAGTGAT
>NC_090744.1:26049409-26051909 GCF_036898095.1 Palaemon carinicauda
TTTTAGACATTAGATATAACGAGTTTTTTTTACATTTTCATCTTCGCACAAGCTCAAAAGGATGGTGAGGTTACAAACACTACAAGAAGCTAACTAGCTTGAGTGGGTCTCGAACCCCAGCTCAGCAGATCTCCAGCTGGGAATTTTCTAATAAGCTACGTACTGTTCAGTAGACTCGTAAGATTTGGGCCGGGAGCACACTAGTGACCCAGTGGCGCTACAAAGCCACAGCATCGTGTGGCGGGATGTGGTCTCCCATAGGTATCCATTGTTTTCAAGTTTTGCCGCGCAAACTAGCGACTGTGGCAAGCGACTGTGGCTCTCTGTCGCTCATCCCCGCCACAGGCGTGGCGTGGCTTTGTGGCGCTACAGAGTCGCTAGTGTGCTCCCGGCCTTGTAGTTTCTAGCAAAAGCGGCAGTTTTTCCAGACAGAATCGAAGTAGGGTAATAGATAAAATATTGATTTATATTCTTTAGCGTAAGAGTATTATTACCTCCGCCAACGAACTTGGAAGAAGGTTATGGTTTCGCCCTTTTGTGTGTGTGTATGCTTGTTTGTTTGTCTGTGAACAGCTTCATGGCTACAATTTTAATCGCAGATTAATGACACTTGCAGGAATTAATTTTTATGTAAAAAGCTAGAATTTATTAAATTTTCGAAGGTCAAGGTCTAGGTCACGGTCAAGCGAAATGTCCAATTCACATAATCAGGTATAAGTTTGGACATCTTTATCACAGAGACTTCAAACTTTGTTCTTATTTGAGTGTATGAAAATCCACGCCAATTAATAATTGTTAAGGTCAAAGGTCAAGGTCAAGAAATAAGCTGCTGCGGCGGAGGTCTGCGCTCTACTGAGTACCACTCTAGTTTTAGTAATATCATACCTGTTTTTATAAGAAGATATTTATATTTTCTGTTGAAAAGCAACAATATTTTAATTGTGGTAACTTATGTTGAACTATAAAATGAATATCCTTACAATATCTATATCCAAAACTATAATGTGAAGCTATAGAATTAGATTGAATTAAATATTTTTAGCAAAAGCGACAATATCTTCTTACAAATGTTACGTGGTCGCCGAAAAAAGTATTAGAATTACAAAAATTATTATTATTATTATTATTATTATTATTATTATTATCATATTATTATTATTATTATTATTAAAACGGGAAAATATATTTCCGCATAAATCGTGTATAAGGGAAAACCAAAAGAAAAATTATTTTTTGTTCAACTTGCATGAAATTTTTTCTTCCCGAAGGCAATTTTTTTACTTAGATGAAATGTTTTTACCCGAAGGCCAGCCTCTCGTATTTCACATTAATGTGGTTCGCGTCAGAGAAACACATTTTTGTGAGATTTTCCGGGTAGTCTACTCACGCCTCGGTATGTCCGCTCGTGAAATCTATGCTATTGCCTGCAGGATTCTGTTACATATTCCAGAATAAATGATTTTAGGTCACATCGAGATTCTTTGTTGAGAGAAAATTTTGGAATATTGAATCTCTTCGGGGGAACACTACAGTATATCCTTTTTATGGGTTGTGGTGGCCGATGTGGTAACTTCCCTGACTATAGTCAATTTCTTTTAGCGATGCAGATTTGCACCGACTCACAGCGGTGCCCTTTTAGCTTGGAAAAGTTTCCTGATCGCTGATTGGTTGGACGAGATAATTTTAACCAATCAGCGATCAGGAAACTTTTCCGAGCTAAAAGGGCACCACTGCGAGTCGGTGCAAATCTGCATCGCTAAAAGAAATGGACTATAGTGAACACCAGACTAGGGTTCGAGTCGTTGTAAGCTCACCATACTTGTGAGCAAAGGATGTGGGATTTGAGGGAGCCTATAGGTCTACCTGTTGAGTCATCAGCAGCCATTGCCTGGCCCTCCTTGGTCCTAGTTTGAGTGGAGAGGGGGCTTGGGCACTGATCATATGTATATATGGTCAGTCTCTAAGGCATTTTCCTGCTCGGTAGGGCAATGTAACTGTCCCTTGCCTTTGCCATTCATGAGCTGCCTTTAAACCTTTATGTCTTTCTGGTCTTGGACTGCCATAGCCTCTGTACCATGGTCTTTCACTGTCTTGGGATAGAGTTCTCGTGCTTGAGGGTACACTCGGGAACTCTGTTTAATCTTATTTCTCGTCCTCTTGCTTTTTGGAAGTTTTTATAGTTTATATTCAAAAGATTTATTATAATGATTTTACTGTTCTTCAAATATTTTTTTCTAAAAGTTGATTTCTTTTCTTGTATTTTATTTATTTTCTTGTTTCCTATCCTCATTGGGATATTTTCCCTATTAGAGCCCTTGGCTTTATACTGGAGCATTTTGCTTTTCCAACTAGGGTTGTAACTTAGCAAGTAATAATAATGATAATAATAATAATAATAATGTATATGAAAGATTTATTTTAATGTTGTCACTGTTCTTAGAATATTTTGTTTTAATTGTTTTTAACTTCTCTTGTAATTTCCTTATTTCCTTTCCTCACT
>NC_090744.1:26083187-26095687 GCF_036898095.1 Palaemon carinicauda
GCAATGTGATTAAATATTTTAACATTGGGAATCTTTAAAAAAAAAAAAAAAACATACAGAAGATAAGGAAATTGTTACTTCTAAAATGTTTTAAGTCCTGCTGGAGCAGTGGGCTACAATGAGGTCTCAACCTAAACTGAATCAATGAGTAAAATAAAGGGAAAATGTGTTAATATATTAATGAAAAATAGAATAGGAAGAATATATATCTACAACACTCGTGATTTTAATGAATGTAAATATCATCCACAATGGCATTTGATATCGAATTCTACCTTTGGGAATGTATATCCACTGGAATTCATTTATGATAACAGCTGGCTGGGCACAGATTCGAACCTATGCCTCTTAGCCGAAACCATGCTGGCGAGGACTCTGCCAATTGAGTCCTCGGCATGGTTTCGGCTAAGAGGCATAGGTTTGAATCTCTGCAGAGCCAGAAGCTGTTGTCATGAATGATTTCCAGTGGATATACATTCCCAAAGGTAGAATTTGATATCAAATGCCATTGGAGTTTATATTTACATAGAATATGAAGTATGTAAAGCTGGGAAAAATCTAAATATTTCTTGTTTGTAATTGTTCAAGCAATGAGGAGAATATTAAACGTAAAATCTATCTTTTTATCAGTTAAAGTAGTTTAGTTTATATACTGTTCGTTTTTTGAATTTCAATACTTGAAAATTAATAATAAAAATATAAAAAAAATCAACTATTATAGTAAATCAATAATAAGCATAATAACTGTAATGATATACATGATCTGTATACATATTGTTTGTATATGTGTATTCGTGAATGATAGAAATATGAGGAAACATTAATTTTATACCTATGCAAATGTATTTGTGAAACACTATAGATAAAAAAAAATTAATCCAATCATCACAATTATCGAAACCAAACAGAATCCTTTAGGAACCATTTCACCTGAATCTCGAGAGAGAGAGAGAGAGAGAGAGAGAGAGAGAGAGAGAGAGAGAGAGAGAGAGAGAGAGAGAAAAGGTCCCCAGGGAAGAGACAAAGTGAAGAGGAACCTTTTTCTTCCCTCTTTTTCTTCCCCTTTCATAAGTGCGTGTCACTCGCATTGATTACTGATATCTGTAAGTGACACTACGTAGACAACCTTTATACTGTATACCTTCACGTCACCTGCGTGAGAAAGGCTGGAGTAATTACGCTTGGATCTTAGTCAGTTGTTACTGTAGTTTGTTGGAAAGAAGTCTTTATTATTATTATTATTATTATTATTATTATTATTATTATTATTATTATTATTATTATTAGTCGAGTCTTTTTTCCATCAGAAAATAACGTTTTACTCCTCTTGTGTTTAGCTTATATTTTTGGAATGATATTGTTAGCCTACATCGCTTTGCATTATTATTATTATTATTATTATTATTATTATTATTATTATTATTATTATTATTATTATTATTATTATTATTATTATTATTATTATACAATGGTTCGATACAATTGATATTCTAACCATGTTTCTACTTATAACCGTCACAAAAAATTATATTCAAATATGGTGAAAAAAAATTAAAATAGAAACGAAAAATAAACTTTGCCAATTCACCGTTTATTTAAATCTCTATGCAATTAATTATGACAATGTCGTCACGTAATACAAGATTGAAACAATATTCAACCAATTTTATTCATTAGTGAAATTGTTTCCCAAATAACTCACAGGGCGAGTTAGTTAAATGTGGCTTGGAACCACCGTAGACTTTTACATATTATTATCCATATAAGAACCAACAAATGTATATTAACGAAGTGAAGATATATTTCGATTGAAAATACCGTAAAATTTATCTTCTCTGTTACATTTATAGTTTTTTTTTTCATATGATCATAGATATTTTAACAATGATATTGTGTAGATTCTTATTCATTATCATAAAGAAACTATTTTATCTAAATATTTTATATCTGAATGATTAAATACGATATTAAGGAAAATTTCCGAAATGTAGTTATTTTTACGTTTTATAAGTAATAAGAATTAATCCCATATTTTAGACATAGTGAAAGGTAACCGCTTTCAATTCATGGAAAATATCACATTGAAGCCAATAAAATGAAGAGAGATATAACGTTAGGAAACCTTATAAATTATTCAAAAGTAACAGAAGGTAGATGTATGGATTAAACTATAGTCGACTGTATCTCCTGAAGATCGCCTTTCATTTGGTTGTACCTTTTCTCCACTTTACAACTTTTTATGGTCTCGTCTCAACGGGAATTCTAAAATTCACTTGTCATTTTGGAATTTCTACCGAATTATCCTATAATTCAATTAAGTTTATGCGATCGATTTAAATTTTCTAAAGCGGAAGATATCAATTTTTCAATTATACAACTCACCTGCCGTGAGTAACTGAAGACGACGACGAGTGCTGAAAGAGAAACAAATGCACACATCTACATCACAACAACGACACAGGGACACTGACTAGACAGAGTCAGAGTGAGCCGCTAGGAACTTCACGCGTGCATACCAGGCGTCCAGTTGCCGATTACCCCTTTTTACCGGCCCAGCCTCATGATACACGGGACGGTAGGACGTTTATTTCTCCTGTTCTCTCGCTCGCTATTTGCTTTCGTGCAGCGGACGACACGAAAGCACGGCGTAGTTATGAGCTTCGTGCCTGAAATTCGTTGGTAACGCTAGCCTGGATGCCACATTCCTCGCAGAAAAGCGAATGAGCTAATGCTAACATTCCGTCTCCTCCATTACTCTATTTTCACCTGGTATTTCATTTCAGTTTATTTAACTGTTTATCTAGCTATTCGACAGTCTTAAATGTAAAATAAAATACAACAAATTATAATAAACGAAGAATTACGTAACATTTCATTTTTGTTTTTATTTTTCAAAAGTATCTTTGATAATCCAAAACTAAGCTCATGTGTAAATTAATGCATTCAAGTAGAAAGGAATTTCATGTTCCCCTGAGAGTTTATACACTCATTGCGGTTATAATCCCCGATGAAGGAGGGTGGGTTATCATAGGGAACGTTCCTACCTAGTAGAAACCCCAAGAATTACATTGCAACAGAACTTGGCGGTCTGCTGTCAGCGGTAATGGGTCATGAATATGTTCGTAATCCAACAGAGTATTGGTAAGTTATATATATATATATATATATATATATATATTATATATATATATATATATATATATATATTGAATTATTAGTGACACAACCCAGGGTCATAGTTGAAAATAAATCTAAAATCGAATATCATTTTCTAAAAGAATGAAAAGGGAAATAAGTCTTTTTGACAAAAAATGAGGAAAGATAAAAATCGAAATAAAATTCCTTAAATGACACTTTTTTTTCCCCTGTACATGAGAGCACCTCCACCCAAGTATGACATTCAAAAGGAAATGATATTGACTACAAACTTCGAAAATATTCACGACCCGACCATCTGATAAAGGAGGTAGAGAGAGAGAGAGAGAGAGAGAGAGAGAGAGAGAGAGAGAGAGAGAGAGAGAGAGAGGGGGGGGGGGGGAGAAGCAGGCAGGTGGTATTTCAATG
The DNA here is from genome assembly GCF_036898095.1 of Palaemon carinicauda. Taxonomy (NCBI): domain Eukaryota; kingdom Metazoa; phylum Arthropoda; class Malacostraca; order Decapoda; family Palaemonidae; genus Palaemon; species Palaemon carinicauda. The sequence continues at coordinate 26,086,752 of NC_090744.1, forward strand.
CATATCGTGCGGTAAAATTCAGGTTCGTGACTACTTTTTCCAAGACAAAACATGGATACAGAGAAAACGTAAAAAATTAAAAGTTCACAAGGGAAACTAGAGTAAATTTCCGTAGTCTTATTTTTCTTCTGCTTTTTTTTAATGGATTCTGGTATCTAGTTTCGGATGAAAGTTTTAGGCGAACTTCTTGAAATTCTCATATTCCATTTCATTCATTTTCACATTTCGGGGATAGGCTATATGTATGTATATATATATATATATATATATATATATATATATATATATATATATATAGTGTGTGTGTGTGTGTGTGGTGTGTGTGTGTGTGTGTATATATATATATATATATATATATATATATATATATATAAATATATATATATATATATATATATATATATATATATATATATACATATATATACATAAATATTTATATATATATATATATATATATATATATATATATATATATATATATATATATATATATATATATATATATATATATATATATATATATATATCAATTTTAGCTTTGTTTATTTTGTATACGTTATTAGATAATGAAGACACCCGAACTATCTGTTTCCATTTTAAGATAATGCCGACATCCGTGCTATCTATCCATATGTCTATCTATATTTTGATCTATATATCTATCCATTATATTTAGACGTTACATAAGACAAACCAAACGAATTGTGAATTAGGCTTTTTGTAACCTTTTTTTAACTGTAAATAAGTCTGTAAATATCATAAAGTTACATTGTGAGTTCTTATTCTCTTGGCCTTCGTCAGATGTGTATGTATTCATCCCTTTCGTAGTTTGTTTGTTTGTTTATGAGCAATTTTATACGAAAACTACGGTACCGATTTTAACCAAATTTGGCAGTCATGTTTCGTATGACCCAAGGATGGGTCTGTAACATTTTGGTTAAAGTTCATCAAAGTACAAGTACGAAGTAGTACTTTGAAAATCATCGAAAATTCAAGTAAATGTCAATTTTTTTTTTCTTTTTTTTCTTTTTTTTTCTTTTTACATTATTACGCAAAAGCTATCGAACCAATTTCAACAAAACTTAGAGGACATGAGGGGTATGACCTAAAGACAAATCCATTAGATTTTGAAGAAAATACATCAAAGTAAAAGTACCAGTGGAGTTAAGAGAAAAATAAGACTACCTGACGTCGTGAATGCACGCTCTCTAGTGATTGCCCCTCTAGTATGGAATCGTCGATCGGTAGCATTGACCTAGGGACACCAGCTGGTCCCAACCAAAACGCAAAATTCTGAAAATAGACGATAAATTCCGAAACTAAAACTCAAAACATCAAAGAATGTCCCAAGCAGTTAAATGAAACCTTCAACGTTGCACAGGTCCTTACCTTTACTGCCTGAAAATGGGACAAAACCATTAGTAAGAGGAAATACGACGTTATTTAGATTCTTGACAGTAACTGAGGCCCTTTAGCCTTTGGAAAGGGACCTCCCTCCTTGAGAGAATCCCTTTTGTGAAGTGGGGCAAGAAACAGCATTGTTGATCGCTTATTGTTGAGAGAGGGCACCACGTTTACCGTCCCTTGTGTTAATCTTCAAAGGAAGGAGAACAAGAGGACATTGTTGGATGCAAGCATCGCTTTCTGCTTCAAAGGAAGGGCCACCGAGTTTGACTTCTAATTGTATTCGAGTTCGTTGCACGAAGAAGACGCCCCTCCCTTTGTATTCGAGATCGTTGCACGAAGAAGATGCCCCTCCCATTACATTCGACTTTGTTGGACGAAGAAGACGCCCCTCCCTTTGTATTCGAGATCGTTGCACGAAGAAGATGCCCCTCCCATTGTATTCGAGATCGTTGCACGAAGAAGACGCCCCTCCCTTTGTATTCGAGATCGTTGCACGAAGAAGATGCCTCTCCCTTTGTATTCGAGATCGTTGCACGAAGAAGACGCCCCTCCCTTTGTATTCGAGATCGTTGCACGAAGAAGATGCCCCTCCCATTACATTCGACTTTGTTGGACGAAGAAGACGCCCCTCCCTTTGTATTCGAGATCGTTGCACGAAGAAGATGCCCCTCCCATTGTATTCGAGATCGTTGCACGAAGAAGACGCCCCTCCCTTTGTATTCGAGATCGTTGCACGAAGAAGATGCCTCTCCCTTTGTATTCGAGATCGTTGCACGAAGAAGACGCCCCTCCCTTTGTATTCGAGATCGTTGCACGAAGAAGATGCCCCTCCCATTACATTCGACTTTGTTGGACGAAGAAGACGCCCCTCCCTTTGTATTCGAGATCGTTGCACGAAGAAGATGCCTCTCCCTTTGTATTCGAGATCGTTGCACGAAGAAGATGCCCCTCCCATTACATTCGACTTCGTTGGACAAAGAAGATGCCCCTCCCTTTGTATTCGAGATCGTTGCACGAAGAAGATGCCCCTCCCATTGTATTCGACTTCGTTGGACGAAGAAGACGCCCCTCCCTTTGTATTCGAGATCGTTGGACAAAGAAGACGCCCCTCCCATTGTATTCGAGTTCGTTGGATGAAGAAGACGCCCCTCCCAATGCATTCGAGTTCGTTGAACGAAGAAGACGCCCTTCTGATTGTAGTCAAGTTTGTTGGACGAAGAAGACACCCCTCCCATTGTATTCGAGTTTTTTGGACGAAGAAGATGCCCCTCCCATTGTATTCGACTTCGTTGGATGAAGAAGACGCCCCTCCCATTGTATTCGAGTTCGTTGGACGAAGAAGACGCCCCTCCCATTGCATTCGAGTTCGTTGGACGAAGAAGACGCTCCTCCCACTGCATTCGAGTTCGCAGGATGAAGAAGACGCCCATTCCATTGTATTCGAGTTCGTTGGAGGAAGAAGGCGCCCCTCCCACTTTATTCGAGTTTACAGGAAAAGGGGGAGCCCCTCCCATTATATTCGAGTTCGTTGGACGAAAAAGATGCCCCTCCTATTGTATTCAAGTTCGTTGGACAAAGAAGACGCCCCTCCTATTGTATTTGAGTTTGTTGGACGAAGAGGACGCCCCTCCCATTGTATTCGAGCTCGCAGGACGAAGAAAACGCCCCTCCCATTGTATTCGAGTTCGTTGGACAAAGAACACGCCTCTCCCATTGTATTCGAGTTCGTGGACGAAGAAGACGCACTTCCTATTGTATTCTAGTTTGTTGGATGAAGAAGACACCCCAACCATTGTATTTGAGTTTGTTGGAGAAGAAGACGGCCCTCCTGTTGTATTTGAATTTGTTGGACGGAGAAGACGCCCCTCCCATTGTATTCGAGTTTGTTGAACGAAGAAGATGCCCTCCCATTGTATTCGAGTTCATTGGATGAAGAAGACGCCCCTCCCATTATATTCGAGTTCGCATGACATAAACGAGGCCGTGAAAGAGATCGAAATAGTTCCAAAGAGGAGAGGTATCCGACAGGAGAAGGGAGCGCCCCTTCCGAACAGATTATGCAAAATATTTTTTTCGAGATATTTCATTTCTTATATATGTGAAATCGCGATCATTAATTACGCTTTCCTCATCATCGTTATCCTCTTAGTTTTCGTTAATTTCTCTTTTTTAACTCTTATTTGTAAATACATTTTTATTACATAAATATATCTTTATGATTTTTCATGTTTGCTGGTGGTATTAAAATTATCTGGCGTAGTGAGAGATTAAAAGGAAATTTAGTTTTTAACACTTGGTTTTACAGAAAAAAGACTAAAATCGAACAGACATTGAAACAATTATATTTATGCCTTCTACGGGCTTCCAACGCAAGAGCCCGTGTTTTACGTAATGCAAGGTAATCTAGAACGAACGAACTTCATGCCACTTTTGTTTGAATGTCTAGTAAATGGTTGAATGTCTTACACTCCACTGTTTTACAAATATATATATATATATATATATATATATATATATATATATATATATATATATATATATATATATATATATATATTGATTATTTACACATATATATATGTATATATGCATATATATATATACATATATAGATAGGTAGATATACATACATACATACATATATATATATATATATATATTATATATATATATATATATATATATATATATATATATATAATATGTGTAGTTGTACTTGTATGTACAGTATTTATGTATGCATATCTACCTCTGTATCCCTGTGTATATATATATATATATATATATATATATATATATATATATATATATATATATATATATATATATATGTATATATATATATATATGAGGAAATAATTTCACAGGGCCGTGAACCATATTAATTACGAATTCCTTTTGGTTTTCCTTTTTCATCTCGAGAGCCTCATTACGGATTCAACCCCTACACAGAAAAGCAAGCAAGCACTCTCTGTCCACTTGCGGTACCACCGGATGAAGTGTGCCCACCTACCGGAAAGCAGAAATGGTAAAAAAAAAAAAAAAAAAAAAAAAGGAAGTGTACTCTATGGGAGTGAAGCGTCTCTTCTGAAGGGCACGAGATGAAAAGAGCAGAGGCTTTGAAGATGAGGTAGACGTTTCGAAGATGCTCTGGAGTGGGGGAAATCTCCTGGTTAGGATTTGGGAGACACTTGGAAATAATTCAGGAGATAGTGGTGTGTTTTTAGGTGAAAAATCAAGTATGTAATGATGGCAGCCTCATCAGGGAAGGATTTGCTGGGGACCAAAAGATATTTATAGTAATAATCTGTTGAAAGAGTAAAATGGATATACATGCATACATACATACATACATATATGTATATATATTTATGTGTGTATGTATGTATATTTTTCTATATCAGATGAATGTACAAACATATATATGGTGAACACTCACACAGACGCACACACATATATTTATGTGTATATATATATATATATATATATATATATATATATATATATATATATATATATATATATATATACTGTATATATAGATATATATATATATTTATATTTATATGTATATATATACTTATACATATACAGTAATTACTTGCTACGCTACAACCCTAGTTGAAAAAGCAGGATGCTATAAGCCCAAGGGCTCCAACAGGGAAATAGACCAGTGAGAAAATTATATAAACTACAACAGATGTTGAAAATAACAACATTAATTTAATTATTTCATATATAAACTATAAAAATGATATGGAATAGTGTGCCCGAGTTTACCCTCAAACAACAGAACTCTACCCCAAGACAGTGAAAGACCATTGTATAGAGGCTATGGCACTACCCAAGACTATAGAACAATGGTTTGATTTAGGAGTGTCCTTTTCCTAGAAGAGCTGCTTACCAAAGCTAGAGTCTCTTCACCAAGAGGGAAGTAGCTACTAGACTAGTGTAGTGCAGCAGTTAACACTTTGAGAGAAGAATTGCTTGGTAATCTCAGTGTTGTTAGGTGCATGAGGACAGAGGAGAATGTGTGTAAAATAGGCCAGACTATTCAGTGTATGTGTAAGGAAAGGAAAAATGAGACGTAACCAGGGAGGAGGATCCAGTGTACTGTGTGGCCAGTGAAAGGACCCAAGAACTCTAGCGGTGGTATGTATATATATATATATATATATATATATATATATATATATATATATATATATATATATATATATATATGAGTGAGGATACCTTAACGTGGTGAAAGAACTGGTGTATTGCCATGATTAGCAAAGCTATAATAGTCAGGGCCACCAATACTATAGTCCATTTCTTTTGGCGAGTCATATTTGCACCGACTCGCAGCGGTGCCCTTTTAGCTCGGAAAAGTCTCCTGATCGCTGATTGGTTAGAATTATCTTGTCCAACCAATCAGCGATCAGGAAACTTTTTCCGAGCTAAAAGGGCACCGTTGCGAGTCGGTGCAAATATGAATCGCTAAAAGAAATGAACTATAGGTTAGGTTTCTGTGAGCGATCAAATTAAAGTCTCCTAAAATTACCAATCCGTGGTGGCCAGCGTAGTAATTAAAACTGGCCCAACTCCTGGCGTGAATAAGGACATGTCTTGGGCATTTGTCCTGCAGTGAACCAGAAACGGCTGCATTTGTTGTAGTTGTATATATATATATATATATATATATATATATATATATATATATATATATATGTGTGTGTGTGTGTGTGTGTGTGTGTATATATATATATATATATATATATGTGTGTGTGTATATATATATATATATATATATATATATATATATAGATATATACAGTATATACATATATAATATATATATATATATATATATATATATATATATACTCTCAGGTTAAAAACAAGCAATACCCACCACTAGAAGGTAACGAGAGAACCTTCTTCGAGAACCGCAATAACAATAAACTTAAGTTTTGGCAAGACCAATACCGCAAGTGTTCCATAAATAACGATAAACATCCTGGGGCATTGATAACAGGCAAAGAAAGGATGAAATTACTTTCAAAGCTTGATATAAAAAGGCTCATAATAGCTCCGATAATGTTGCCCCGTTATTCTTTGTACCTCTGAAAGAGAAAATATAACAATCGAAGGGATTAGGTTTCTCTTTTCATCGTTCGCTTGATGCAGCACTTATTGGGGAAAGTGTAATCGTTGGATGGCTATCTATCTGTCTATCTATTTATCTGTCTATCTATCTATGTATCTGTCTATCTATTTATCTGTCTATCTATCTATGTATCTGTCTATCTATTTATCTATCTGTCTATCTATCTATTTGTCTATCTATCTATCTATTTATCTATCTGTCTATCTATTTATCTATCTATTTCTCTATCTAATTATCTATCTGTCTGTCTATTTATCTATCTGTCTATCTATCTATCTATCTGTCTATCTATTTATCTATCCATCTATCTATCTGTCTATATATTTATCTATCTGACTATTTATTTATCTATATCTGTCTGTCTATCTATCTATCTATCTATCTATCTATTTATCTATCTGTCTATCTATCTATCTATCTATCTGGCTATCTATTTATCTATCTGGGTATCTATATATCTATCTATCTATCTGCCTATTTATTTATCTATCTATCTGTTTATCTATCTATCTATCTATCCATCTATCGATATTTTACTTTTATGACCTTACTGTGTAACCTTTTAATTTTCTGCAGTAATTTTGGGGATGATGTCGTTAATCCTATGGGCTGTTCTGCCTCTCATGCTGCGGCCTACCACTGTGTTCTAATCACCAGGTACTTACTCAATTCACTTTGTAGGTCAATAGATTAACGATGGGATTTATCAGAGTGACAATGCGTTCCGTCTCACTCGGGAATCGGATCAGGGCAGCTCACTAATAAAAATCAACTAATATTTACGGCATCAGTAACACTTAGTTGATTAATCAGGAACAATGGGCTTTCATAGCTTCATTTTCGTCAAATCTAGAGAAGAATAACGTTAATAATAAAGCTACATTTATTTCAATGTTGTTACTGCTCTTAAAATATTTTATTTTTCCTTGTTTCCTTTCCTCACTGGGCTATTTTCCCTGTTGGGGCTCCTGGGCTTATAGCATCATGCTTTTCCAAGTAGGTTGTAGCTTAGCAAGTAATAATAATAATAATAATAATAATAATAATAATAATAATAGTAATAATGATGATAATAATAATAATAATAAAAATAATAATAATAATAACAATAACAATAACAATAACAATAAACAACAACAGGAAAATACAAACCACGTTCAAAGGAATTCGATGAATAATAATGACAAGCATAACAATGACAATAACAGGAAAATATAAACGCGATCAAATGAATGCGACAAATAATGAGAATAAAGATAATAACTAGAGGGGCATTCAGTAGAGCGCATACTTCCGTCGCGGCAATTTATTTCTCGACCTTTTGCTCGACCTTGATCTTGACCTTTGACCTTAACATTTATTAATTGACGTTTATTTTCATACACTCAAATATGAACCAAGATTGAATTCTTTGTGATAATGATGTCCAAACTTATGGCTGATTACGTGATTTGGACATTTTGCTTGATCGTGACCTTGACATTTGACCATGACCTTCCAAAATTTAATCATTTCCAGCTGTTTACATAACAGTTATTCGCTGCCAGTTTCATTACTCTACGATTAAAATTGTGGCCAGGAAGCTGTTCACCAACAAACACACAAACAGGGTATAGAACATAACCTCCATCCAACTTCGTTGGCGATGGTAATAACAACAACAACAACAACAACAACAACAACAACAACAACAACAACAACAACAGGATAATACGAACACAAATGATCGCTACGCATGAAGGAACTAACAGCTCATTTCTAGACAAAGCAGACAGACACTCATGGGAAACTTCAAAAGAAGGGATGCCATTAGACGAAATAAAGATATTTCCTCGACACAAAGAAATGCATTAAGATATTAAGATAATGCAACACACGCCAAGTAAAAGATAGGGCGAATATCCCTCTTCATGATGGGCGAATTTCAACTTCCGAGTTATCACGTATTACTTCAAAAGCTCAAGGAAATTCGGACGGTGAATCCAGCGCCTTCCATCTCTAAGAGATTATTATTATTATTATTATTATTATCATTATTATTATTATTATTATTATTATTATTGTTATTATTATTATTATTACTATTATTATTATTATACTGATCATCTTCCTCTATTATTATCATTATTATTATTGTTGTTGTTGTTGTTGTTGTGTTTATACTAATCACATTCCTTCACATTATTAGTTCTATCATTAGTATTGCTATTTGGGCCTTTCCCTCTTCCCTTTTATTATTATTATTATTATTATTATTATTATTATTATTATTATTATTATTATTATTATTATTATTATTATCGTTGTTGTTGTTGTTATACTGATCATCTTCCTCTATTATTATTATTATTATTATTGTTGTTGGTGTTGTTGT
>NC_090744.1:26098187-26100687 GCF_036898095.1 Palaemon carinicauda
ATTATTATTATTATTATTAGAGAAAGTAATTATTACTGTTGTTATATTTACTATTATTAATATTGGTGCAGTAAAGTTATTATCATTATTATCATTATTATTATTATTATTACTACTATTATTATTTTATTATTATTATTATTATTATTATTATTATTATTATTATTGCCGTTGTTGTTATTGTTGTAGTTCTATTACTATCATTATTATATATTTCATAATTTCATTATAAGGATCAGGTCTCTACCTGGCTAGATGGCCACCTTTATTTGACATTCAAGTCAAGAAGATGGCGTCAGTAGGTTTAACCATTCCAGTTTTCTGCAGGCATTCTAGGGATGGGATTGCGACCCCTACGTCCTATCCCACGGTTGCTTGAATGTCATACGTGCCGGCGGTATATACTTTTCTTGGTGGCCGTATTGCCATGATCCATATCTGAGTGGGGATACCTTAACGTGGTGAAAGGGCTTCTCATTAGTCAACAAAACTGTAGTAGTCAAGGCCACCCATACTAGGGTGGTTTGCTTAACGAGGATGATCAAACGACCAGCGGCATAGCGAACTTTCTTTGTTATCTATTCTGTTTTTATTATTATCGTTATTATTAATAACAGTCATGGTAATGATGGTGAAAGGGTTTTTCCATAGTCAACAAAGCTGTAGTAGTCAAGGCCACCCATACTAGGTTGGTTTGCTTAACGAGGATGATCAAACGACCAGCGGTATAGCGAACTATCTTTGTTATCTATTCTGTTTTTATTATTATCGTTATTATTAATAACAGTCATGATAATGATAGTAGTAATGATACTAATTCAGCCAGCTCGGACTTAGTTAGAGAAGTTGGAGAGTAAAAAGTCCTGAGAGTCCACAGCAAAGCTCTGTCTTCCTTAAGGATATACTGGCACGCTATTCTATGTGTTTCCTTAATTCCTTTTCACATTGAGCTATTTTTTCCCTGTTGTAGCCCTTGGCCTCGTAGAATCCTTCTTTTCTAACTAGGGTTGTAGATTAGCTTGTAATAATAATAATAATTATAATAATAATAATAATAATAATAAAAACATATAATAATAATAATAATAATAATAATAATAATAATAATAATAATAATAATAATAATAATAATAATAATAATAATAATAATAATGATAATAATAATAAAAACAAATAATAATAATAATAATAATAATAATAATAATAATAATAATAATAATAATAATAATAAGCGTTTCGCTGTATCCAGTGTGCTAAGGTAAACCTAATTTGATAATTATTCGTTTCCCTTGACAACTGAAGTCTCTATTCCACGGAATTATATCTTCTGTAATTAAAGAAGATCTGAATTAAAACGTTTTCTTTCGAATTTTCAAACTTTTTTTTTCCGCTGAATTTATAACTCCCTCATAAGTTTTTAATAATTAAGAAGTCAAGAATACGTTATAGTTAATGGCTCTTAATCGAGATAGATGTTCCAGTCTATGGTAGATAAAAAAAAAAAAACTAAATTTTCCAAACCTTTTCTGATGGATTTTGTCAGACGAGAAGTTGAACTATAAAAATGTCCAATTATTTTTCAAACGTTTCCCATTTTTTCTCAATTTTTTTTTTGCCGTAAATTAAAAGTCAGTGAAAGGTGTACTTGAGAGAGACAGTACGTGCTTCGGAAGCCACTGAAAGAGAACATAGAGGAGGTAAGATGAAAATGGGAGATAAATAAGGAAGAGAGAAAAAGAAATATAGAACAATTAGACGAAAGAAACAGACGCATTTGCTCAACTATTTACAGCGACTGCTCACTTTTTGTAGATTTATTTATTTGTCCCGATTTTTTTCATTGTCACTTTTTTATTTATTTACTTTTATTTAGTAAATAATTGTCTCAGAGAAAACTTACAGGATGTCGTAAAGCGAAACCATTCGAATAACTAATAATTTGTCCATATCTGCATTTCTTTTTATTATTAGAGTATGCTTATCTCATTTTTTTTATTTGGCCCTTAATACATTTCATTATTCATTAATTGTATGTAAATATATATATATATATATATATATATATATATATATATATATATATATATATATATATATATATATATATATATATATCCCTTTGTGAGTGGAGATACCTTAACTTGGTGAAAGGATTTGTGTATCGCCATGATCAGCAAAGCTGTACTAGTCAGAGCTATCCATACTAGGTTGGTTTGCTGTGAACGATCAGACTAAAGTCTCCCACCGTCACCAATCCGCATTGTCCAGCGTGGTGATGAAAACTGGCTAAACTCTAGACATGAATAAATACATGTCTGATGCCTTTATCTTGCAGTGGACTAGAAACGGATGCATTTGTTATTGTTGTTGTTGTGTGTGTGTGTATATATATATATATATATATATATATATATATATATATATATATATATATAAATATATATATATATATATACATGTGTGTGTGTCTGTATGTGTGTTTGTGTCAAAGGTTCCACTG
>NC_090744.1:26108187-26115687 GCF_036898095.1 Palaemon carinicauda
AAAATAAGGATGAGGAGAAATTATTCAAACCAAATCTCAAAATAAGGATAAGGAGAAATTATTCAAACCAAATCTCAAAATAAGGATAAGAATAAGGAGAAATTATTCAAACCATATCTCAAAATAAGGATAAGGAGAAATTATTCAAACCAAATCTCTAAATAAGGATAAGAATAAGGAGAAATTTTTCAAACCAAATCTCAAAATAAGGATAAGGAGAAATTCAAACCAAATCTCAAAATAAGGATAAGGGGAAATTATTCAAACCATATCTCAAAATAAGGATAAGGAGAAATTATTCAAACCATATCTCAAAATAAGGATAAGGAGAAATTATTCAAACCAAATCTCAAAATAAGGATAAGGATAAGGAGAAATTATTCAAACTAAATCTCAAAATAAGGATAAGGAGAAATTATTCAAACCAAATCTCAAAATAAGGATAAGGAGAAATTATTCAAACCAAATCTCAAAATAAGGATAAGGATAAGGAGAAATTATTCAAACCATATCTCAAAATAAGGATAAGGAGAAATTATTCAAACCAAATCTCTAAATAAGGATAAGAATAAGGAGAAATTATTCAAACCAAATCTCAAAATAAGGATAAGGAGAAATTATTCAAACCAAATCTCAAAATAAGGATAAGTATAAGGAGAAATTATTCAAACCAAATCTCAAAATAAGGATAAGGAGAAATTATTCAAACCATATCTCAAAATAAGGATAAGGAGAAATTATTCAAACCAAATCTCAAAATAAGGATAAGGAGAAATTATTCAAACCAAATCTCAAAATAAGGATAAGGATAAGGAGAAATTATTCAAACCATATCTCAAAATAAGGATAAGGAGAAATTATTCAAACCAAATCTCTAAATAAGGATAAGGAGAAATTATTCAAACCAAATCTCAAAATAAGGATAAGGAGAAATTATTCAAACCAAATCTCAAAATAAGGATAAGGAGAAATTATTCAAACCATATCTCAAAATAAGGATAAGGAGAAATTATTCAAACCATATCTCAAAATAAGGATAAGGAGAAATTATTCGAACCAAATCTCAAAATAAGGATAAGGATAAGGAGAAATTATTCAAACTAAATCTCAAAATAAGGATAAGGAGAAATTATTCAAACCAAATCTCAAAATAAGGATAAGGAGAAATTATTCAAACCAAATCTCAAAATAAGGATAAGGATAAGGAGAAATTATTCAAACCATATCTCAAAATAAGGATAAGGAGAAATTATTCAAACCAAATCTCAAAATAAGGATAAGGAGAAATTATTCAAACCAAATCTCAAAATAAGGATAAGGATAAGGAGAAATTATTCAAACCATATCTCAAAATAAGGATAAGGAGAAATTATTCAAACCAAATCTCAAAATAAGGATAAGGATAAAACCAAATCTCAAAATAAGGATAAGGATAAGAAGAAATTATTCAAACCAAATCTCAAAATAAGGATAAGGAGAAATTATTCAAACAAAATCTCAAAATAAGGATAAGGATAAGGAGAAAGTGTTCAAACCAAATCTCAAAATAAGGATAAGGTTAAGGAGAAATTATTCAAACCAAATCTCAAAATAAGGATAAGGAGAAATTATTCAAACCAAATCTCAAAATAAGGATAAGGATAAGGAGAAACTGTTCAAACCAAATCTCAAAATAAGGATAAGATTAAGGAGAAATTATTCAAACCAAATCTCAAAATAAGGATAAGGAGAAATTATTCAAACCATATCTCAAAATAAGGATAAGGAGAAATTATTCAAACCAAATCTCAAAATAAGGATAAGGATAAGGAGAAAGTGTTCAAACCAAATCTCAAAATAAGGATAAGGTTAAGGAGAAATTATTCAAACCAAATCTCAAAATAAGGATAAGGAGAAATTATTCAAACCAAATCTCAAAATAAGGATAAGGAGAAATTATTAAAACTAAATCTCAAAATAAGGATAAGGATAAGGAGAAATTATTCAAACCAAATCTCAAAATAAGGATAAGGATAAAACCAAATCTCAAAATAAGGATAAGGATAAGGAGAAATTATTCAAACCAAATCTCAAAATTTAGGATAAGGAGAAATTATTCAAACCAATCTCAAAATAAGGATAAGGATAAGGAGAAAGTATTCAAACCAAATCTCAAAATAAGGATAAGGTTAAGGAGAAATTATTCAAACCAATCTCAAAATAAGGATAAGGAGAAATTATTCAAACCAAACCTCAAAATAAGGATAAGGAGAAATTATTCAAACCAATCTCAAAATAAGGATAAGGATAAGGAGAAATTATTCAAACCAATCTCAAAATAAGGATAAGGAGAAATTATTCAAACCAAACCTCAAAATAAGGATAAGGAGAAATTATTCAAACCAAATCTCAAAATAAGGATAAGGATAAGGAGAAATTATTCAAACCATATCTCAAAATAAGGATAAGGAGAAATTATTCAAACCAAATCTCAAAATAAGGATAAGGATAAGGAGAAATTATTCAAACCAAATCTCAAAATAAGGATAAGGAGAAATTATTCAAACTAAATCTCAAAATAAGGATAAAGATAAGGAGAAATTATTCAAACCAAATCTCAAAATAAGGATAAGGATAAGGAGAAATTATTCAAACCATATCTCAAAATAAGGATAAGGAGAAATTGTTCAAACCAAATCTCAAAATAAGGATAAGGATAAGGAGAAATTATTCAAACCAAATCTCAAAATAAGGATAAGGATAAGGAGAAATTATTCAAATCATATCTCAAAATAAGGATAAGGAGAAATTATTCAAACCAAATCTCAAAATAAGGATAAAGATAAGGAGAAATTATTCAAACCAAATCTCAAAATAAGGATAAGGAGAAATTATTCAAACTAAATCTCAAAATAAGGATAAAGATAAGGAGAAATTATTCAAACCAAATCTCAAAATAAGGATAAGGATAAGGAGAAATTATTCAAACCATATCTCAAAATAAGGATAAGGAGAAATTATTCAAACCAAATCTCAAAATAAGGATAAGGATAAGGAGAAATTATTCAAACCAAATCTCAAAATAAGGATAAGGATAAGGAGAAATTATTCAAATCATATCTCAAAATAAGGATAAGGAGAAATTATTCAAACCAAATCTCAAAATAAATAAATATAAACATAAATATAAATAAATTTATATAAATAAATATAGATATATAAATATAAATAAACAAATAAGTATGAATATGAAATCACATCATTTTTATTTAAAAACAGATAATCATAGAATATTTTATTTTCGTTCAGACATACTTATGAACCCTCCCAAATAGCTTTCAATATACCTTTACATTCATATACAAAATGTATAATTTATATTACAATTACGTCAAAATAGGAGAGTGCCAACATTTCTTATTTTATCGAAATAACATTTGCAATTCTTCTTGTACCAAAAATGAAAGTAAATCTTAGGAACATTTCCACTTGGCATAATGGAAAGAACATTCTTTTCATGTGTGTGATTTATGCCATTAGTATTTGCATATTCAATTGTAAGATCGTTGTTGTGAATATTATTTTTTTATCCATTTTTAATGTAATAATAATAATAATAACAAGTGAGCAAGTCCTGAACGCGGACATGGTCCTCGTAGAGGACATACCTCCGTCAAGGTGACCTAGAGCGCCATATGTCCTAGAATCATGAATTGATGTGACTTCGACCTTCACATGACCTTGACCTTCACGTGACCTTCAAGTGACCTTGACCTTCACGTGACCTTGACCTTCACATGACCTTGGCTTCAAGTGACCTTGATCTTCAAATGTACTTGACCTTCACGTGACCTTGACCTTCAGGTGACCTTGACCTTCACGTGACCTTGACCTTCACGTGACCTTGACCTTCAAGTGACCTGCTTGACTTTTGACCTTCAAGTGATCTTTGTTCATTTGCCACTGATACTTAATATGACATTGATATAATGCACCAATATGACCTTGACCTTTGACCTTTATAAATTTGAACATCACCCATGGGTTGCGCCTGGACTAGGACTTCCCTGTTGGCTTATGCAAAAGTCAGTGCTTTATTTCTGTCTCTTGATATGGCCACTTATGTCATAGTGACCCCTGTGACCTTGACCTTGGGGTGACCTTGACCAAAATTTAATCAGTTCTTCCATACACATTGGGGAACTACTTGGCCAAGTTTGAAGTGATTCCGTGTAGAAATGTGGCCTCTACGTTGTCCACAGACAGACAGACAAACAGAGAAACAAACAAACCGAACCGAAAACATACCCTCCTGGCGGAGGTAATAATAATAATAATAATAATAATAATAATAATAATAATAATAATAATAGGGAAGTGGGGAATATGGGGAAAGGAAGAGCACCCCTGGATATAATCCAATTTATAGCTCAAAGGCAGGTCCTCGGGATGGGAAAGATTAAGGAAATAGGGAGAAAGAGAAGTACAGGAGAAGAACAAAAGAGAGGGACAGACCCTCTTGGGATATTAAGGAATTGGTATTATTATTTCAGTTTTTAATGTAAACCACTGACTGCCATTTATGAGTAAACATTATGTCAAAGAGAAAGTTATTAATATTAAAATTATACAACAATGGGAATGAAAATGAGGGCAGTTGTGCCTTCCTTTGAAACGAATTAACCTTTATATTTTTGCACTTTCAATAAAATAACGATTTACAATAATGCAATTTTTCATATTATCATTATTATTATTACTAGCCAAGCCACAACCCTATTTGGAAAAGCAAGATGCTATAAGCCCAAGGACTCCAACAGGGAAAAATAGCCCAGTGAGGAAATGAAATAAGGAAATAAATAAATGATAATAAATTAACAATATATCATTCTAAAAACAGTAACAGCGTCAAAACAGATATGTTCTATATAAAATATTAACATCGTCAAAAACTGATATGTCATATGTAAACTACAAAAAGACTCATGTCAGCCTGGTCAACATAAAAACATCCAAATGAATCTCATCTCATAGATCTCAATACAGTATATTTTAAATACGTTATTCTTAAGAATTCCTTTAATAACATTTTAGAATTGTTGTGGCCTAAACGGAGTCGGTCATGATGTCAGTTACCCTGCTGCCAACGGCCAAACTGGTTCAAGCATTGTCATGGCCTGGTGGTAGCGTCCTTGCCTAGTGATTGCCAGACTGGGGTTTGAGTCCTGCTCAAACTCGATAGCTCATTTGGTCGCGGGAACCTCACCGTCCGTGTGAGCTAAGGAGGGGGAGTATGGAGGAGCCAGACTGGGGTTCGAGTCCTGCTCAAACTCGATAGTTCATTTGGTCGCTGGAATCTCACCGTCCGTGTGAGCTAAGGATGGGGAGATTGGAGGAGCCAGACTGGGGTTCGAGTCCTGCTCAAACTCAATAGCTCATTTGGTCGCGGGAACCTCATCGTCCGTGTGAGCTAAGGAGGGGGAGATTGGAGGAGCCAGACTGGGGTTCGAGTCCTGCTCAAACTCGATAGTTCATTTGGTCGCTGGAATCTCACCGTCCGTGTGAGCTAAGGATGGGGAGATTGGAGGAGCCAGACTGGGGTTCGAGTCCTGCTCAAACTCGGTAGCTCATTTGGTCGCGGGAATCTCACCGTCCGTGTGAGCTAAGGATGGGGAGATTGGAGGAGCCAGACTGGGGTTCGAGTCCTGCTCAAACTCGGTAGCTCATTTGGTCGCGGGAACCTCA
This sequence comes from Palaemon carinicauda, assembly GCF_036898095.1. NCBI lineage: Eukaryota > Metazoa > Arthropoda > Malacostraca > Decapoda > Palaemonidae > Palaemon > Palaemon carinicauda. The sequence continues at coordinate 26,113,912 of NC_090744.1, forward strand.
TCGTCCGTGTGAGCTAAGGATGGGGAGATTGGAGGAGCCAGACTGGGGTTCGAGTCCTGCTCAAACTCGGTAGCTCATTTGGTCGCGGGAACCTCATCGTCCGTGTGAGCTAAGGATGGGGAGATTGGAGGAGCCAGACTGGGGTTCGAGTCCTGCTCAAACTCGGTAGCTCATTTGGTCGCGGGAACCTCATCGTCCGTGTGAGCTAAGGATGGGGAGATTGGAGGAGCCAGACTGGGGTTCGAGTCCTGCTCAAACTCGGTAGCTCATTTGGTCGCGGGAACCTCATCGTCCGTGTGAGCTAAGGATGGGGAGATTGGAGGAGCCAGACTGGGGTTCGAGTCCTGCTCAAACTCAATAGCTCATTTGGTCGCGGGAACCTCATCGTCCGTGTGAGCTAAGGATGGGGAGATTGGAGGAGCCAGACTGGGGTTCGAGTCCTGCTCAAACTCGGTAGCTCATTTGGTCACGGGAACCTCATCGTCCGTGTGAGCTAAGGATGGGGAGATTGGAGGAGCCAGACTGGGGTTCGAGTCCTGCTCAAACTCGGTAGCTCATTTGGTCGCTGGAACCTCACCGTCCGTGTGAGCTAAGGATACAGGAGTTTGGGGAAGCCTATAGGTCTATCTGCTGAGTCATCAGCAGCTATTGCCTGGTCCTTGGTTCTAGCTTGGGTGGAGAGGGGCTTGGGCGCTGGTCATATGTAATAGGGTCAGTCTTCTAGGGCATTGTTCTGCTTGATAGAGTAACGTCACTGTCCCTTGCCTCTGCTATTCATAGGCGGCCTTTATAACCTTTAAAGCGTAAACATTGATCGGGAAGATCCTTGTGAGGGATGGTCGCTTTCGACATAATGTAGTGATTTAATACTGTACTTTTATGATGACAAAAAAATACATAAAATACATGAATACAACTCAGATTACATACTGTCCTTTTCCTATTCATAGGGATAATGACTGGAAAAGTCAACTGAGTTAAAACACTGTCGAGTTTCCAGGTCTGTGAGCTCCTGAAGCGGTCGTTGCGAACTAACACGTGGTAACCTAATGTCAGATTTCGGCTCCCTATTAGAAACGTCCCTGTCTGGTGATTTGCCTGAATAGCGTTCGAGACCCGCTCAAACTCGTTAGTTCCTTTCATGTCTACAACCTCACCATCCTTGTGGGCTAAGGATAGAGAGTTTGGTGGAGCCTATAGGAGTCATCAACAGCCGTTTCCTGACTCTCCTACCTTGAATGGAGAGAGGGCATGGCCAATGTCACTGCCCCCATGCCTATACCATTCATGAGTGACCTTTAAACCTTGAACTTTGTGTTGATAGGGATGGATTTAACTCGACTGGTTTATCGTTTGTTTGAGCTTAAAAGATTTGGAGAAATAATGTTACATTTATTAATTCAAAAAAGCAGGTTTTACTTATGAGGTACACTAATACTGAGGGTTTTAAATTGACCAACTAAATTTGCGGGTATAGACTGGCACAGAAAAACCATAACCAGATTATTATTATTATTATCATTATTATTATTATTATTATTATTATCTCTAGTTGGAAAAGCATGATGCTATAAGCCCAAGGGATCTAAAAGGGAAAAATAGCCCGGTGAGGAAATGAAAAAAACATAAATGAACTATTAAAATCAAACAGTTTAAAAACAGTGACACCATTAAAACAGATATTTCATAGATAAGCTATAACAAGTCATGACAGCCTGTCCAACATAAAGGCCTGACTATTAGAATTGATTGCATTAAAAGCTTTTGAAGACATAA
>NC_090744.1:26120687-26138187 GCF_036898095.1 Palaemon carinicauda
CAGCTAGAGAGAGACCTTCAAAAGAAGAAACAAGAGCTGGCGTCTTTGAGGCTGCAACTTGACCAAGACAAACCCAAAGATGCTGAAATGAAGAGCGAAATAGATTTGGAGAAACTATCCCTGAAGAGGAAATTACAGAAACTCCTGAAAGAAAACGATGCAATGAAAAGGGAAGTAGCTCGACTCAGGAAGTGTCAACTCCAGAAAGAGGAAGAAGATACGCTTAACAAAGAACGAGGGAAGAAGAGAGAAGAGGAGCTGGAGCGCCTTCAAAAAGAGCTCGAGCGGGTAAGGCATATTAACGATTGCCTCAGAGAGCTGAATGAGTTCCGTAAAACCAAAAAGGCTAGAAGGTCTGGCCAAACGTGGTCGGACCTGAGAAGAATGATGGAAGAATTCGAGAGTAAACTGGAAGCAGATTATGGATTAGAAAAATTGGTCGAGGAATGGCAAGAGGACCGGGCCTTGCAAGAGGATTCTGAGCTTGTACCTTTGAGACTGGAAAGAAGAGTTCATAAAATAGTGAAGAAATGGGAACAAATAAAAAGGAGGAGGAACAGAGTCAGAATATCACAGCTACAGGCCTACCTTCAGAAGAAACAAGAGCTGGCGTCTTGGAGGCTGCAAGACAAACCCGAAGATTCTAGAAAGAAGAGCAAAAGGGATTTGGAGAAAATATTCCTGGAGAGGAAATTACAGAAAGTCCAGAAAGAAAACGATTTACTGAAAAGGGAAGTAGCTCAACTCAGGGAGTGGCAACTCCAGAAAGAGGAAGAAGATAAGCTCAACAAAGAACGAGGGAAGAAGAGAGAAGAGGAGCTGGAGCGCCTTCAAAAAGAGCTCGAGCGGGAAAGGCAAATTAACGATTGCCTCAGAGAGCTGAATGAGTTCCGTAAAAACGAAAAGGCTAGAAGGCCTGACCAAACGTGGTCGGACCTGAGTAGAATGGTGGAAGAATCCGAGAGTAACCGGCAAGAGGACCGGGCCTTGCAAGAGGATTCTGAGCTTGTAACTTTGAGACTTGAGAAAAGAGTTCATAAAAAATTGTGGAAGAAATGGGAACAATTAAAAAGGAGGATGAACAAGGATGGACGAAAACTGGACCACACAGATGTTGAAAAGAAAACGCCAGAAGAGCTGGCAAGGCTCCAAACAGAAATGATTAAAGATGTGAAGGACAAATCGGAGAAATCTGCAAAACCTATTCCTAGTGGACCATATGGTCCACCAGGACCTCCTCGAGGTCAATGGTGCCCCCCAGCTCAAATGCAAATGGTTTTCAAAGGAAGTGTCAACAGGTGTTCACGGGAAAAAACAAACCGACCTCCTTTAAATTGTTGGCTGAAAGAAAACGTGAATAAAAGTGACCAGTTCCTGAATAAAAGTGACCAGAAAAACCGGAATAAAAGTGACCAGTTCCTGAATGAAAGTGACCACAAGAACCGGGAACAAATGACCAAAGATCCGAAAAGCGAGAGTCGAACATTGCATGAAAAAGCAGACTATGAACTCATTTCTAAGCTTAAGGAAGAAATTCTAAAACTGAAAAGAGATTTGTCAGATACCAGGCAGAAGACTTCTTTCATAGAAGGGAACATGAAAGACGAAGGCAAGGGTAACTGTGACCTTACGAGGCAGTTTGAAAATACAGAAAAGGTCACGGATGAGCTAACCAAAACAATAGAAAAGCTTAGCCAGGATCTGAATCAGAAGGACCTGAAGCTGGTGTCAATGGAGCGAAAAGCTGAACAAGACAAATCCCAGCAGGGTGAGTTGATCAAGAAAATTCACTTGGTGAAAGAATCGCTGGAGAGAAAAAAATTAAAACCTAGACAATCCAAAAAAAATCTTAAAACTAGAAAATCCAAAAAATATAAAAACTAGAAAATTTGAAAAATATATAAAAAGTAGAATATCCAAAAAGAAATAAAAAATATATAAAAAGTAGAAAATCCAAAAAGAAATGAAAAATATAAAGTAAAAAATAAAAAATTTGGAAAATCCAGAGTATAAAGAATAGAAAATTAAAAAAAAAATTTAAACTAGAAAATCTAGATTCAGAGCCATTAAGAAAGACTGCCAATGCCAAGTGGATTCTGGCCTTCCAGATCTAAAGGGAATTATCTACAAGATGGACTCAGCAGAGGAAAGAAGTCGCACTTGTTCTAGTATGCATTCTACCTTGACAAAGATTCACCTGTACTGTTTCTTTGTCAGGTGACGATTGCAGAAGAAACAAGTTTGACTTTTTCTAGTATGCTGTGTCCCTTGTAGAAGATTCCTTTTTACTGGAATAATGGAACAAAAGTCCTTGGACTATGATATGGCAGCCCTCTGGATTAAGACCCATTGAATTACATGCAGTTAATGCCAAGTGGATTCCGGCATTCCAGATCTAAAGGGAATTATCTACAAGATGGAATCAGCAGAGGAAAGAAACCGCACTTGTTCTAGTATGCATTCTACCTTGACAAAGATTCACCTGTACTGTTTCTTTGTCAGGTGACGATTGCAGAAGAAACAAGTTTGACTTTTTCTAGTATGCTGTGTCCCTTGTAGAAGATTCCTTTTTACTGGAATAATGGAACAAAAGTCCCTGGACTATGATATGGCAGCCCTCTGGATTAAGACCCATTGAATTACATGCAGTTAATGCCAAGTGGATTCCGGCATTCCAGATCTAAAGGGAATTATCTTCAACATGGACTCCGCAGAGGAAAGAAGTCACACTTGTTCTTATATGCAATGTTCCTTGACAAAGATTCACTTGTACTGTTTCTTTGTCAGGTGACGAATGCAGAAGAAACAAGTTTGACTTTTTCTAATATGCTGTGTCCCTTAGAGATATTCCTTTGCACTGGAATAGTGGAGCATTAGTGACTGGGTAGAGTATGGCAGCCATCTTAATTGAGACAAATTGAGATACAGGCAGTCAGTGCCAAGTGGATTCTGGCTTTCCAGATCTAAAGGGATTAATTTATCAGATTTGCTCAGCAGAGAGGAGAAGTCACACTTGTTCTTGTATGCATTCTTCCTTGCCAAGATTCACTTGTACTGTTTCTTTGTCAGGTGATTATTGCAGAAGAAACAAGTTTGACTTTTTCTAGTATTCTGTGTCCCTTGTAGTAGATTCCTTTCTACTGGAATAATGGAACAAAAGTCCCTGGACTAGGATATGGCAGCCATCTGGATTAAGAGCCATTGAAATACAGGCAGTCAATGACAAGTGGATTCCGGCATTCCAGATCTAAAGGGAATTATCTGCAAGATGGAATCAGCAGAGAAAGAAGTTGCACTTGTTCTTGTATGCAATGTTCCTTGACAAAGATTCACTTGTACTGTTTCTTTGTCAGGTGACGATTGCAGAAAAAACAAGTCTGACTTATTTTAGTATGCTGTGTCCCTTGTAGAAGATTCCTTTTTACTGGAATAATGGAACAAAAGTCCCTGGACTAGGATATGGCAGCCATCTGGATTAAGACCCATTGAATTACATGCAGTTAATGCCAAGTGGATTCCGGCATTCCAGATCTAAAGGGAATTATCTTCAGCATGGACTCCGCAGAGGAAAGAAGTCACACTTGTTCTTGTATGCAATGTTCCTTGACAAAGATTCACTTGTACTGTTTCTTTGTCAGGTGACGAATGCAGAAGAAACAAGTTTGACTTTTTCTAGTATGCTGTGTCCCTTGTAGAAGATTCCTTTCTACTGGAATAATGGAACAAAATTCCCTGGACTATGATATGGCAGCCATCTGGATTAAGAGCCATTGAAATACAGGCAGTCAATCACAAGTGGATTCCGGCTTTCCAGATCTAAAGGGAATTATCTACAAGATGGATTCAGCAGAGGAAAGAAGTCACACTTGTTCTTGTATGCAATGTTCCTTGACAAAGATTCACTTGTACTGTTTCTTTGTCAGGTGACGATTGCAGAAGAAACAAGATTGACTTTTTCTAGTATGCTGTGTCCCTTAGAGATATTCCTTTGCACTAGAATAGTGGAGAATTAGTGACTGGGTAGAGTATGGCAGCCATCTTGATTAAGACAAATTAAGATACAGGCAGTCAGTGCCAAGTGGATTCCGGCTTTCCAGATCTAAAGGGATTAATTTACAAGATGGGCTCAGCAGAGAGGAGAAGTCACACTTGTTCTTGTATGCTTTCTTCCTTGACAAAGATTCACTTGTACTGTTTCTTTGTCAGGTGACGAATGCAGAAGAAACAAGTTTGACTTTTTCTAGTATGCTGTGTCCCTTAAAGATATCCCCTTGCACTGGAATAGTGGAGCATTAGTGACTGGGTAGAGTATGGCAGCCATCTTGATTAAGACAAATTGAGATACAGGCAGTCAGTGCCAAGTGGATTCCGGCTTTCCAGATCTAAAGGGATTAATTTACATGATGGGCTAAGCAGAGAGGATAAGTCACACTTGTTCTTGTATGCATTCTTCCTTGACAAAGATTCACTTGTACTGTTTCTTTGTCTGGTGACGAATGCAGAAGAAACAACTTTGACTTTTTCTAGTATGCTGTGTCCCTTAGAGATATTCCTTTGCACTGGAATAGTGGAGCATTAGTGACTGGGTAGAGTATGGCAGCCATCTTGATTAAGACAAAGTGAGATACAGGCAGTCAGTGCCAAGTGGATTCCGGCTTTCCAGATCTAAAGGGATTAATTTACAAGATGGACTCAGCAGAGGGAAGAAGTCACACTTGTTCTTGTATGCATTCTTCCTTGACAAAGATTCACTTGTACTGTTTCTTTGTCAGGTGATGAATGCAGAAGAAACATGTTTGACTTTTTCTAGTATGCTGTGTCCCTTGTAGAAGATTCCTTTCTACTGGAATAATGGAACAAAAGTCCTTGGACTAGGATATGGCAGCCATCTGGATTAAGAGCCATTGAAATACAGGCAGTCAATGACAAGTGGATTCCGGCATTCCAGATCTAAAGGGAATTATCTACAAGATGGAATCAGCAGAGGAAAGAAGTCGCACTTGTTCTAGTATGCATTCTACCTTGACAAAGATTCACCTGTACTGTTTCTCTGTCAGGTGACGATTGCAGAAAAAACAAGTCTGACTTATTTTAGTATGCTGTGTCCCTTGTAGAAGATTCCTTTTTACTGGAATAATGGAACAAAAGTCCCTGGACTATGATATGGCAGCCCTCTGGATTAAGACCCATTGAATTACACACAGTTAATGCCAAGTGCATTCCGCCATTCCAGATCTAAAGGGAATTATCTTCAACATGGACTCCGCAGAGGAAAGAACTCACACTTGTTCTTGTATGCAATGTTCCTCGACAAAGATTCACTTGTACTGTTTCTTTGTCAGGTGACGAATGCAGTAGAAACAAGTTTGAATTTTCCAAGTGTGCTGTGTCCCTTAGAGATATTCCTTTGCACTGGAATAGTGGAGCATTAGTGACTGGGTAGAGTATGGCAGCCATCTTGATTAAGACAAATTAAGATACAGGCAGTCAGTGCCTAGTGGATTCCGGCTTTCCAGATCTAAAGGGATTAATTTGCAAGATGGGCTCAGCAGAAAGGAGAAGTCACACTTGTTCTTGTATGCAATGTTCCTTGACAAAGATTCACTTGTACTGTTTCTTTGTCAGGTGACGATTGCAGAAGAAACAAGTTTGACTTTTTCTAGTATGCTGTGTCCCTTAGAGATATTCCTCTGCACTAGAATAGTGGAGAATTAGTGACTGGGTAGAGTATGGCAGCCATCTTGATTAAGACAAATTAAGATACAGGCAGTCAGTGCCAAGTGGATTCCGGCTTTCCAGATCTAAAGAGATTAATCTATAAGATTTGTTCAGTAGAGAGGAGAAGTCACACTTGTTCTTGTATGCAATGTTCCTTGACAAAGATTCACCTGTACTGCTTCTTTGTCAGGTGACGATTGCAGAAGAAACAAGTTTGACTTTTTCTAGTATGCTGTGTCCCTTAGAGATATTCCTCTGCACTAGAATAGTGGAGAATTAGTGACTGGGGTAGAGTATGGCAGCCATCTTGATTAAGACAAATTAAGATACAGGCAGTCAGTGCCAAGTGGATTCCGGCTTTCCAGATCTAAAGGGATTAATTTATAAGATTTGCTCAGTAGAGAGGAGAAGTCACACTTGTTCTTGTATGCATTCTTCCTTGACAAAGATTCACTTGTACTGTTTCCTTGTCAGGTTACGAATGCAGAAGAAACAAGTTTGAATTTTCCAAGTGTGCTGTGTCCCTCAGAGATATTCCTTTGCACTGGAATAGGGGAGCATTAGTGACTGGGGAGAGTATGGCAGCCATCTTGATTAAGACAAATTGAGATACAGGCAGTCAGTGCCAAGTGGATTCCGGCTTTCCAGATCTAAAGGGATTAATTTACAAGATGGGCTCAGCAGAGGGAAGAAGTCACACTTGTTCTTGTATGCATTCTACCTTGACAAAGATTCACCTGTACTGTTTCTTTGTCAGGTGACGATTGCAGAAAAAACAAGTCTGACTTATTTTAGTATGCTGTGTCCATTGTAGAAGATTCCTTTCTACTGGAATAATGGAACAAAAGTCCCTGGACTAGGATATGGCAGCCATCTGGATTAAGAGCCATTGAAATACAGGCAGTCAATCACAAGTGGATTCCGGCATTTCAGATCTAAAGGGAATTATCTACAAGATGGATTCAGCAGAGGAAAGAAGTCGCACTTGTTCTAGTATGCATTCTACCTTGACAAAGATTCACCTGTACTGTTTCTTTGTCAGGTGACGAATGCAGAAGAAACAAGTTTGACATTTTCTAGTATGCTGTGTCCCTTAGAGATATTCCTTTGCACTGGAATAGTGGGACATAAGTGGCTGGGTAGCTTATGGCAGCCATCTTTATTAAGAGCCATTGAAATACAGGCAGTCAATGACAAGTGGATGCTGGCTTTCCAGATCTAAAGGGATTAATTTACAAGATGGACTCAGCAGAGAGGAGAAGTCACACTTGTTTTAGTATGCATTCTTCCTTGACAAAGATTCACTTGTACTGTTTCTTTGTCAGGTGATGATTGCAGAAGAAACAAGTTTGACTTTTTCTAGTATGCTGTGTCCCTTAGAGATATTCCTTTGCACTGGAATAGTGGAGCATTAGTGACTGGGTAGAGTATGGCAGCCATCTTGATTAAGACAAATTGAGATACAGGCAGTCAGTGCCAAGTGGATTCCGGCTTTCCAGATCTAAAGGGATTAATTTACATGATGGCCTCAGCAGAGAGGAAAAGTCACACTTGTTGTAGTATGCATTCTTCCTTGACAAAGATTCAATTGTACTGTTTCTTTGTCAGGTGACGAATGCAGAAGAAAGAAGTTTGACTTTTTCTAGTATGCTGTGTCCCTTAAAGATATTCCTTTGCACTGGAATAGTGGAGCATTAGTGACTGGGTAGAGTATGGCAGCCATCTTGATTAAGACAAATTGAGATACAGGCAGTCAGTGCCTAGTGGATTCCGGCTTTCCAGATCTAAAGGGATTAATTTACAAGATGGACTCAGCAGAGAGGAGAAGTCACACTTGTTTTAGTATGCATTCTTCCTTGACAAAGATTCACTTGTACTGTTTCTTTGTCAGGTGACGAATGCAGAAGAAACATGTTTGACTTTTTCTAGTATGCTGTGTCCCTTGTAGAAGATTCCTTTCTACTGGAATAATGGAACAAAAGTCCTTGGACTAGGATATGGCAGCCATCTGGATTAAGAGCCATTGAAATACAGGCAGTCAATGACAAGTGGATTCCGGCATTCCAGATCTAAAGGGCATTATCTACAAGATGGAATCAGCAGAAGAAAGAAGTCGCACTTGTTCTAGTATGCATTCTACCTTGACAAAGATTCACCTGTACTGTTTCTTTGTCAGGTGACGATTGCAGAAAAAACAAGTCACTTATTTTAGTATGCTGTGTCCCTTGTAGAAGATTCCTTTTTACTGGAATAATGGAACAAAAGTCCCTGGACTATGATATGGCAGCCCTCTGGATTAAGACCCATTGAATTACATGCAGTTAATGCCAAGTGGATTCTGGCATTCCAGATCTAAAGGGAATTATCTTCAACATGGACTCCGCAGAGGAAAGAAGTCACACTTGTTCTTGTATGCAATGTTCCTTGACAAAGATTCACTTGTACTGTTTCTTTGTCAGGTGACGAATGCAGAAGAAACAAGTTTGACTTTTTCTAGTATGCTCTGTCCCTTGTAGAAGATTCCTTTCTACTGGAATAATGGAACAAAAGTCCCTGGACTAGGATATGGCAGCCATCTGGATTAAGAGCCATTGAAATACAGGCAGTCAATCACAAGTGGATTCCGGCATTTCAGATCTAAAGGGAATTATCTACAAGATGGATTCAGCAGAGGAAAGAAGTCGCACTTGTTCTAGTATGCATTCTACCTTGACAAAGATTCACCTGTACTGTTTCTTTGTCAGGTGACGATTGCAGAAAAATCAAGTCTGACTTATTTTAGTATGCTGTGTCCCTCGTAGAAGATCCCTTTTTACTGGAATAATGGAACAAAAGTCCCTGGACTATGATATGGCAGCCCTCTGGATTAAGACCCATTGAATTACATGCAGTTAATGCCAAGTGGATTCTGGCATTCCAGATCTAAAGGGAATTATCTTCAACATGGACTCCGCAGAGGAAAGAAGTCACACTTGTTCTTGTATGCAATGTTCCTTGACAAAGATTCACTTGTACTGTTTCTTTGTCAGGTGACGAATGCAGAAGAAACAAGTTTGACTTTTTCTAGTATGCTCTGTCCCTTGTAGAAGATTCCTTTCTACTGGAATAATGGAACAAAAGTCCCTGGACTAGGATATGGCAGCCATCTGGATTAAGAGCCATTGAAATACAGGCAGTCAATCACAAGTGGATTCCGGCATTTCAGATCTAAAGGGAATTATCTTCAACATGGACTCCGCAGAGGAAAGAAGTCACACTTGTTCTTGTATGCATTTTACCTTGACAAAGATTCACTTGTACTGTTTCTTTGTCAGGTGACGATTGCAGAAAAAAACAAGTCTGACTTATTTTAGTATGCTGTGTCCCTTGTAGAAGATTCCTTTCTACTGGAATAATGGAACAAAAGTCCCTGGACTAGGGTATGGCAGCCCTCTGGATTAAGACCCATTGAATTACATGCAGTTAATGCCAAGTGGATTCCGGCATTCCAGCTCTAAAGGGAATTATCTACAAGATGGAATCAGCAGAGGAAAGAAGTCGCACTTGTTCTAGTATGCATTCTACCTTGACAAAGATCCACCTGTACTGTTTCTTTGTCAGGTGACGATTGCAGAAAAAACAAGTCTGACTTATTTTAGTATGCTGTGTCCCTTGTAGAAGATTCCTTTTTACTGGAATAATGGAACAAAAGTCCCTGGACTATGATATGGCAGCCTTCTGGATTAAGACCCATTGAATTACATGCAGTTAATGCCAAGTGGATTCCGGCATTCCAGATCTAAAGGGAATTATCTTCAACATGGACTCCGCAGAGGAAAGAAGTCACACTTGTTCTTGTATGCATTTTACCTTGACAAAGATTCACCTGTACTGTTTCTTTGTCAGGTGACGATTGCAGAAAAAACAAGTCTGACTTATTTTAGTATGCTCTGTCCCTTGTAGAAGATTCCTTTTTACTGGAATAATGGAACAAAATTCCCTGGACTATGATATGGCAGCCTTCTGGATTAAGACCCATTGAATTACATGCAGTTAATGCCAAGTGGATTCCGGCATTCCAGATCTAAAGGGAATTATCTTCAACATGGACTCTGCAGAGGAAAAAAGTCACAGTTGTTCTTGGATGCAATGTTCCTTGACAAAGATTCACTTGTACTGTTTCTTTGTCAGGTGACGAATGCAGAAGAAACAAGTTTGACTTTTTTTAGTATGCTGTGTCCCGTAGAGATATTCCTTTGCACTGGAATAGTGAAGCATTAGTGACTGGGTAGAGTATGGCAGCCATTTTGATTAAGACAAATTGAGCTACAGGCAGTCAGTGCCAAGTGGATACTGGCTTTCCAGATCTAAAGGGATTAATTTATAAGATGGACTCAGCAGAGAGGAGAAGCCACACTTGTTCTTGTATGCATTCTTCCTTGACAAAGATTAACTTGTATTGTTTCTTTGTCATATGACGATTGCTGAAGAAACAAGTTTGAATTTTCCAAGTGTGCTGTGTCCCTTAGAGATATTCCTTTGCACTGGAATAGTGGAGCATTTGTGACTGGGTAGAGTATGGCAGCCATCTTGATTAAGACAAATTGAGATACAGGCAGTCAGTGCCAAGTGGATTCCGGCTTTCCAGATCTAAAGGGATTAATTTACAAGATGGGCTCAGCAGAGAGGAGAAGTCACACTTGTTCTTGTATGCAATGTTCCTTGACAAAGATTCACTTGTACTGTTTCTTTGTCAGGTGATGATTGCAGTAGAAACAAGTTTGACTTTTTCTAGTATACTGTGTCCCTTGTAGAAGATTCCTTTTTACTGGAATAATGGAAAAAAAAGTCCTTGGACTAGGATATGGCAGCCATCTGGATTAAGAGCCATAGAAATTCAGGCAGTCAATGCAAGTGGATTTCGGCATACCAGATCTAAAGGGATTAATTTACAAGATGGGCTCAGCAGAGAGGAGAAGTCACACTTGTTCTTTTATGCATTCTTCCTTGACAAAGATTCACTTGTACTGTTTCTTTGTCAGGTGACGATTGCAGAAAAAACAAGTTTGACTTTTTATAGTATGCTGTGTCCCTTGTAGAAGATTCCTTTCTACTGGAATAATGGAAAAAAAGTCCTTGGACTATGATATGGCAGCCATCTGGATTAAGAGCCATTGAAATTCAGGCAGTCAATGACAAGTGGATTCCGGCATTCCAGATCTAAAGGGATTAATTTACAAGATGGGCTCGGAAGAGAGGAGAAGTCACACTTGTTCTTGTATGCAATGTTCCTTGACAAAGATTCACTTGTACTGTTTCTTTGTCAGGTGATGATTGCAGAAGAAACAAGTTTGACTTTTTCTAGTATGCTCTGTCCCTTGTAAAAGATTCCTTTCTACTGGAATAATGGAAAAAAAAAGTCCTTGGACTAGGATATGGCAGCCATCTGGATTAAGAGGCATTGAAATTCAGGCAGTCAATGACAAGTGGATTCCGGCATTCCAGATCTAAAGGGAATTATCTACAAGATGGAATCAGCAGAGGAAAGAAGTCACACTTGTTCATGTATGCAATGTTCCTTGACAAAGATTCACTTGTACTGTTTCTTTGTCAGGTGACGATTGCAGAAAAAACAAGTTTTACTTATTTTAGTATGCTGTGTCCCTTAGAGATATTCCTTTGCACTGGAATAGTGGAGCATTAGTGACTGGGTAGAGTATGGCAGCCATCTTGATTAAGACAAATTGAGATACAGTCAGTCAGTGCCAAGTGGATTCCGGCTTTCCAGATCTAAAGGGATTAATTTACAAGATGGGCTCAGCAGAGAGGAGAAGTCACACTTGTTCTTGTATGCAATGTTCCTTGACAAAGATTCACTTGTACTGTTTCTTTTTCAGGTGACGATTACAGAAGAAACAAGTTTGCCTTTTTATAGTATGTCGTGTCCCTTGTAGAAGATTCCTTTCTACTGGAATAATGGAACAAAAGTCCCTGGACTAGGATATGGCAGCCATCTGGATTAAGAGCCATTGAAATTCAGGCAGTCAATGACAAGTGGAGTCCGGCATTCCAGATCTAAAGGGAATTATCTTCAACATGGACTCAGCAGAGGAAAGAAGTCACACTTGTTCTTGTATGCAATGTTCTTTGACAAAGATTCACCTGTACTCTTTCTTTTTCAGGTGACGAATGCAGAAGAAACAAGTTTGACATTTTCTAGTATGCTGTGTCCCTTAGAGATATTCCTTTGCACTGGAATAGTGGAGCATTAGTGACTGGGTAGAGTATGGCAGCCATCTTCATTAAGACAAATTAAGATACAGGCAGTCAGTGCCAAGTGGATTCCGGCTTTCCAGATCTAAAGGGATTAATTTACATGATGGGCTCAGCAGAGAGGAGAAGTCACACTTGTTCTAGTATGCATTCTTCCTTGACAAAGATTCACTTGTACTGTTTCTTTGTCAGGTGACGAATGCAGAAGAAACAAGTTTGACATTTTCTAGTATGCTGTGTCCCTTAGAGATATTCCTTTGCACTGGAATAGTGGAGCATTAGTGACTGGGTAGAGTATGGCAGCCATCTTGATTTAGACAAAGTGAGATACAGGCAGTCAGTGCCAAGTGGATTCCGGCTTTCCAGATCTAAAGGGATTAATTTACAAGATGGACTTAGCAGAGGGAAGAAGTCACACTTGTTCTTGTATGCATTCTTCCTTGACATAGATTCACTTGTACTGTTTCTTTGTCAGGTGACGAATGCAGAAGAAACATGTTTGACTTTTTCTAGTATGCTGTGTCCCTTGTAGAAGATTCCTTTTTACTGGAATAATGGAACAAAAGTCCCTGGACTATGATATGGCAGCCCTCTGGATTAAGACCCATTGAATTACATGCAGTTAATGCCAAGTGGATTCCGGCATTCCAGATCTAAAGGGAATTTTATTCAACATGAACTCCGCAGAGGAAAGAAGTCACACTTGTTCTTGTATGCAATGTTCCTTGACAAAGATTCACTTGTACTGTTTCTTTGTCAGGTGACGATTGCAGAAGAAACAAGTTTGACTTTTTCTAGTATGCTGTGTCCCTTAGAGATATTCCTTTGCACAGGAATAGTGGAGCATAAGTGGCTGGGTAGCTTATGGCAGCCATCTTGATTAAGACAAATTGAGATACACGCAGTCAGTGCCAAGTGGATTCTGGCTTTCCAGATCTAAAGGGATTAATTTACAAGATGGGCTCAGCAGAGAGGAGAATTTGCACTTGTTCTTTTATGCACTCTTCCTTGACAAAGATTCACTTGTACTGTTTCTTTGTCAGGTGACGATTGCAGAAAAAACAAGTCTGACTTATTTTAGTATGCTGTGTCCATTGTAGAAGATTCCTTTTTACTGGAATAATGGAACAAAAGTCCCTGGACTAGGATATGGCAGCCATCTGGATTAAGAGCCATAGAAATTCAGGCAGTCAATGACAAGTGGAGTTCGGCATTCCAGATTTAAAGGGAATTATCTTCAACATGGACTCCGCAGAGGAAAGAAGTCACACTTGTTCTTGTATGCAATGTTCCTTGACAAAGATTCACTTGTACTGTTTATTTGTCAGGTGATGATTGCAGAAGAAAAAAGTTTGACTTTTTCTCGTATGCTGTGTCCCTTAGAGATATTCCTTTGCACTGGAATAGTGGAGAATTAGTGACTGGGTAGAGTATGGCAGCCATCTTGATTAAGACAAATTAAGATATAGGCAGTCAGTGCCAAGTGGATTCCGGCTTTCCAAATCTAAAGGGATTAATTTACAAGATGGACTCAGCAGAGGGAAGAAGTCACACTTGTTCTTGTATGCATTCTTCCTTGACAAAGATTCACTTGTACTGTTTCTTTGTTAGGTGACGAATGCAGAAGAAACAAGTTTGAATTTTCTCCCTTAGAGATATTCTTTTGCACTGGAATAGTGGAGCATTAGTGACTGGGTAGAGTATGGCAGCCATCTTGATTAAGACAAATTGAGATACACGCAGTCAGTCCCAAGTGGATTCTGGCTTTCCAGATCTAAAGGGATTAATTTACAAGATGGGCTCAGCAGAGAGGAGAATTCGCACTTGTTCTTTTATGCACTCTTCCTTGACAAAGATTCACTTGTACTGTTTCTTTGTCAGGTGACGATTGCAGAAAAAAACAAATCTGACTTATTTTAGTATGCTGTGTCCATTGTAGAAGATTCCTTTCTACTGGAATAATTGAACAAAAGTCCCTGGACTAGGGTATGGCAGCCCTCTGGATTAAGACCCATTGAATTACATGCAGTTAATGCCAAGTGGATTCCGGCATTCCAGCTCTAAAGGGAATTATCTACAAGATGGAATCAGCAGAGGAAAGAAGTCGCACTTGTTCTAGTATGCATTCTACCTTGACAAAGATTCACCTGTACTGTTTCTTTGTCAGGTGACGATTGCAGAAAAAACAAGTCTGACTTATTTTAGTATGCTGTGTCCATTGTAGAAGATTACTTTTTACTGGAATAATGGAACAAAAGTCCCTGGACTATGATATGGCAGCCCTCTGGATTAAGACCCATTGAATTACATGCAGTTAATGCCAAGTGGATTCCGGCATTCCAGATCTAAAGGGAATTATCTTCAACATGGACTCCGCAGAGGAAAGAAGTCACACTTGTTCTTGTATGCAATGTTCCTTGACAAAGATTCACTTGTACTGTTTCTTTGTCAGGTGACGAATGCAGAAGAAACAAGTTTGACTTTTTCTAGTATGCTCTGTCCCTTGTAGAAGATTCCTTTCTACTGGAATAATGGAACAAAAGTCCCTGGACTAGGATATGGCAGCCATCTGGATTAAGAGCCATTGAAATACAGGCAGTCAATGACAAGTGGATTCCGGCATTCCAGATCTAAAGGGAATTATCTACAAGATGGAATCAGCAGAGGAAAGAAGTCACACTTGTTCTTGTATGCATTCTTCCTTGACAAAGATTCACTTGTACTGTTTCTTTGTCAGGTGACGATTGCAGAAAAAACAAGTCTGACTTATTTTAGTATGCTGTGTCCATTGTAGAAGATTCCTTTTTACTGGAATAATGGAACAAAAGTCCCTGGACTATGATATGGCAGCCCTCTAGATTAAGACCCATTGAATTACATGCAGTTAATGCCAAGTGGATTCCGGCATTCCAGATCTAAAGGGAATTATCTTCAACATGGACTCCGCAGAGGAAAGAACTCACACCTGTTCTTGTATGCAATGTTCCTCGACAAAGATTCACTTGTACTGTTTCTTTGTCAGGTGACGAATGCAGTAGAAACAAGTTTGAATTTTCCAAGTGTGCTGTGTCCCTTAGAGATATTCCTTTGTACTGGAATAGTGGAGCATTAGTGACTGGGTAGAGTATGGCATCCATCTTGATTAAGACAAATTGAGATACAGGCAGTCAGTGCCTAGTGGATTCCGGCTTTCCAGATCTAAAGGGATTAATTTGCAAGATGGGCTCAGCAGAAAGGAGAAGTCACACTTGTTCTTGTATGCATTCTTCCTTGACAAAGATTCACTTGTACTGTTTCTTTGTCAGGTGATGAATGCAGAAGAAACAAGTTCTACTTTTTCTAGTATGCTGTGTCCCTTGTAGAAGATTCCTTTCTACTGGAATAATGGAACAAAAGTCCCTGGACTAGGATATGGCAGCCCTCTGGATTAAGACCCATTGAATTACATGCAGTTAATGCCAAGTGGATTCCGGCATTCCAGATCTAAAGGGAATTATCTTCAACATGGACTCCGCAGAGGAAAGAAGTCACACTTGTTCTTGTATGCATTCTACCTTGACAAAGATTCACTTGTACCGTTCTTTGTCAGGTGATGAATGCAGAAGAAACAAGTTTGACTTTTTCTAGTATGCTGTGTCCCTTAGAGATATCCCCTTGCACTGGAATAGTGGAGTATAAGTGGCTGGGTAGCTTATGGAAGCCATCTTGATTATGAGCAACTTTATAAACCAAAATGGGACACTTTGATTTTGACATAAAAAATATATAAGTCTACACGAACAGAGATCGGCTTATACATTAGGTTTCCGAGAGAGAGAGAGAGAGAGAGAGAGAGAGAGAGAGAGAGAGAGAGAGAGAGAGAGAGAGTTCCAAGACCAAGGACAAATATTGCCGATGGGGCTAAATCTGTCCGTGGTTCAATTACCGGAAAACATAAAAAAGGAAAACTTAATGACATTTAAAAACAAAAACTAAGAGAATACATATACAATATGAAAGTGAGATAGTGTATTATTATTATTATTATTATTATTATTATTATTATTAGCTAAGCTACAACCTTAGTAGGCGAAGCAAGATTCTAAAAGCCCAAGGCCTCCAGGAGGGAAAATAACCAAGAGAGGAAAGGAAATAATTTAAAACATATTTCATATAAAAACGATTCTTGCGACAAGCACAGACCTAAATCCTATTTGCACACTTGTATCAAGGGCTGAGCGACATCCTTCATTACGAAGATTGAGGAAGTTTTTCAACGAAGGAGAAAGAAACCAGCAGACCCAATTGCCACTAGTGTGTAGCTACTTGGGAGAGATCAGGGTAATGCTCTCCCAGATGTCATCTACCGACTGCCAAGTAATCGGCGAAAAAGGAAATTGGGCAGTAAGGAGAAAGCATTTAGAATTTCCAGGAAGGTGTCCTCGAATATTGACGAAAGACTGGAACAGGGGAAGTTTTATGTTGACCTGAATAGCGAGCCGGTTAATGGTGAAGACCTGAATTAAGAGGCCTTTCTGCCTAGCAATGACATAAGGATCACAATTGATTCTTCACCAAGTTGGTTGAGAAGCAGGTGCACTCCTTTTGTAGATCACTTCCCTTAGTCGGAAAAAAATCATGTAGCCACGTCACCCCTCCTCCGATACATCTTTGGACAGTAGATTCTTGGAGGAGATGACATTTCATAACTTACTATAACTTGTCGTGCCACTACCAGGTAGATCGTCACATATTTGTATTGCCACCTAACCCGAAGGTATGGACAATGCTGGTTATTAACCAGTAAAGCTTCAGAAATTATTGGAGTCAATGCTTGGAGGTGGCCGTGCAGGACTAACCTTCTCGTTGACAAAGGAATTCTTGGAAGGATTCGTCGTTATCAATCTGGAAAGCAGTGTAGGAACAGTAGCATTAACTCTATTGCAGATCGAGACACAGGAAAGAAGTCTGTCTTGATGCTGAAGACACTCCCTTGTAGGAAGGTAGAAAGGAGAGATCACCGAGACCTGTGGGTTTGGTAGACGAGAGCTGATGGAAAGTGCTCAAAAGAGACTAGGGTAAACACATGCATGAACACTAGGGGAGTGGTAGCTACTTCTCCAAAAAATTCTATGGAGAAAGACGCCTGTATAACAGAGAGAATCGATCCAAGGTTACATGTCCTTCAAGTCTATGGTAATGGAGTGGTTTTCATTCCTATGATGGGCCGTACTCTGTTAGCCATTCTTGTCCTCAATGGTGTCTGGGGAACCATGCAGACACACCAATGACCGGTATCCAGTGCCCCGTCAGCTACAATATTCCCTTCGTAAGAGTGAACAAGGTCTGGTAGATCACAGGCAGAACAAAGATCATCAGTCAAGAGATTAATGGCCCCCACACATATTCAAACAACTCCAACAACTAGTAACACTTCCTGGCAACAAAAAATTATACATCTCTATGTCCCTCAAGGATTTCCTAAAAATGACCGACGATATTCTGTTAGCCCCGATATCGGTAGAACTCAGTCAACCAGCCATAAGAAGTG
>NC_090744.1:26156168-26158668 GCF_036898095.1 Palaemon carinicauda
AATTGAAAAAATAGATATATTAAATATAAGTGAAACATGGGATTCCCCAAGAGACTGGCAGTGATGACCAGATAAAGGGTTTCCAAACTTATAGATCAGACAGAAAAATAGAATCAAGGGGGAACCGCAATATATGGAAGAGACATAAATCAAGGAAAAGTATGTGAAAAAATACAGCAACACAGAATGTGAATTGATTGCGGTAGATATTGAATTTGAAAAACTAATGAATATTGTAGTTTACAGACCCCCAAACACTAAGGAGTTTGACATAATAATAGAAAAAATAGATGATATATGTAGAAACCATAAAGACTGGAATATACTCCTATCCGGAGATTTTAACTTTCCTTTCGTGGATTGGAAAGAACGGATAGAAGAAAGTGGTTGTATGTATACATATAAAAAAGATAGTAATAGTAACGCAGAAGATAAGAGGCAATTTGAAAAGCTTCAAGATATGCTATTAGAACATAATATGCATAATAAACCACATTCCAACAGAAATGAAAATGTCCTAGATCTAGTATTTGTGAATGAGGTGAATTATGTTAAAGAAATAATAGTGTATAACACGGGAATTTCAGACCACAATGTCATAGAATTGATAGTTCATTCCAAAGCAAGTGATCACAGAATTAATAAAAGCACAAAACTTTGGGAAGGATATGGAAAATATAACTTTTACAGTAAGAATATAAAATGGTCAGAATAAATGAAGAACTGAATAAAGAATGGAAAAAATGTATTTATAAGTGATAATATTCAGGTAAATATGGATATACTGTACAAAATACTGGAGAAAATTGTTGAAAAATATGTACCGAAAAAAAAAAACAATAAACAAAAGACGTGCATACCAAGAGGCAGAAGGGATCTTATTTCAGAAAATTAAAAAGTGGAAGAAAAAATCTTGCAAAAGAAAAAAAATGTGTGGAAAATGAGGGAAATAAAATGTAAGATATAAAATGCAGAACAAAAGATTATACAGTCGAAAGAAAATGAAAAAAGGGACTTAGAAGAAAGGACACTTCAAAATATACAAAGAAACCCCAAAGTACTTTACTCCTATGCAAAAAAGATGAATAAAAGGAGAATAGAAATAGGCCCCTCTAAGAATTGAAGGACGGCTAACGAATGAAAAAAAGAAATATGCAACATATTAGCAGAAAAATATAAGAGTGAGTTCACGCCAAGAATTGCGAATGAGAATAATGAAACAGAAATGAGAGAAGAAAATGTTGAATATCTAACGGATATTAATGAAGCAGATATTGTCACGGTTATAAACGAAATTAAAAATGGATCGGCAGCCGGACCAGATGGAGTTCCAGCGATTTTGTTAAAAAAAACTGCAAACACTATCGCGAAGCCACTTGCAATACTGCTAAGACAGAGTATAGATATGAGCGAGATATATGTTAAACATAAATTAGCTTATATAACCCCTATCTTCAAAAGTGGATCAAGACTAGAGGCAAGCAATTATAGACCTGTTAGTCTAACATCACATATTATGAAAGTGTATGAGAGGGTAATAAAAAAGAAAATAATGAACCATTTGGTCAAAAATAATTTGTTTAATATGGGTCAACACGGTTTCGTACCTGGAAAAAAGTACACAGACCCAACTGATAGCTCACTATGAAAACATATACAATAATATGATAAATGAAAAAGACACAGATGTGAATCTATCTAGATTTTGCAAAAGCCTTTGACAAGGTAGACCATAACATATTGGAGAAAAAAATGAGAAAGCATAATATTGTGGGAAAGATAGGAAAATGGGTAAAAGAATTCCTGCAAAACAGAAAACAGATAGTGGTTGCAAATGACGAGAAATCAGATGAAGCCCAGGTAATATCTGGTGTGCCCAAGGTACGGTATTAGCTGCACTGCTATTTGTTATTATGATCTCAGACATAGACTGTGATGTATATGTATATATATATATATATATATATATATATATATATATATATATATATATATATATATAAACACAGCTATACACGTATATATATATATATATATATATATATATATATATTTATTTATATATATATATATAATATATATATATATATATATATGTGTGTGTGTGTGTGTGTGTGTGTATCTTAAAACATGGTCAAATAGCGATGTGTAGCATCTCTCTTTGTAAAAAAAAAGAAAAAATCTTTATAACATTGTTTTCTATTTTGATAATTAAGCTTTGATAAAAAAAGCAAAATTACCATGAATAAAATCAATATATAATATATGTTTTATATAATCCTAGATATATGATTTTATATATATATATGTGTATATATATATATATATATATATATATATATATATATACTATATATATATATATATATCAAAATTTAGAATCGAATGTCTTTCTCCTATACGACACAACTCTGAAGGAAAATCTAAGCGACTGCAATGGCAACACTGATTTTTACCCACACAGAGGCAGTTGAGGTGGCAACACTGTCCCCAATGCATA
>NC_090744.1:26163668-26193668 GCF_036898095.1 Palaemon carinicauda
TTCTGAGCTTGTACCTTGAGACTGGAAAGAAGAGTTTATAAGAATTTGTTGAAGAAATGGGAACAATTAAAAAGGAGGAGGATTAACAAAGTCAAGGGTTTGTTGGATGCCAAAATATCACAGCTAGGGAGCGACCTTCTTCAGAAGAAACAAGGCTTGGCGTCTTTGAGGCTGCAACTTGACCAAGACAAACGCAAAGATGCTGATATGAAGAACAAAATGCATTTGGAGAAACTATCCCTGGAGAGAAAATTCCAGGAAGTCCATGAGGAAAACGATTCACTGAAGGAGGACCAGACCTTCCAAGAGGATTCTGAGCTTGTGCCTTTGAGACTGGAAAGAAGAGTTTATAAAAATTTGTTTAAGAAATGGAACAATTAGAAAGGAGGAGGATTAACAAAGTCAAGGGTCCGCTGGATGCCAAAATATCACAGCTAGGGAGCGACCTTCTTCAGAAGAAACAAGAGTTGGCGTCTTTGAGGTTGCAA
Source organism: Palaemon carinicauda (assembly GCF_036898095.1). NCBI lineage: Eukaryota > Metazoa > Arthropoda > Malacostraca > Decapoda > Palaemonidae > Palaemon > Palaemon carinicauda. Next base: position 26,164,157 of record NC_090744.1, read on the forward strand.
CATGACCAAAACAAACGCGAAATATGCTGAAATGAAGAACAAAATGCATTTGGAGAAACTATCCCTGGAGAGGATATTCCAGGAAGTCCAGGAGGAAAACGATGCACTGAAAAGGGAAGTAGCTCGACTCAGGGAGTGTCAACTCCAGAAAGAGGAAGAAGATAAGCTCAGCAAAGAACGAGGGAAGAAAAGAGAAGAGGAGCTGGAGCGCCTTCAAAAAGAGCTCAAGCGGGAAAGGCAAATAACGATTGCCTCAGAGAGTTGAATGAGTTCCGTAAAAACAAAAAGGCTAGAAGGCCTTGCCAAATGTGGTCGGACCTGAGAAGAATGATGGAAGAATCCGAGAGTAAACTAGAAGCAGATAATGGATTAGAAAATTGGTCGAGGAATGGCAAGAGGACCGGACCTTCCAAGAGGATTCTGAGCTTGTACCTTTGAGACTGGAAAGAAGAGTTTATAAGAATTTAGTTGAAGAAATGGGAACAATTAAAAAGGAGGAGGATTAACAAAGTCAAGGTCCCCGCTGGATGCCAAAAATATCACAGCTAGGGAGCGACCTTCTTCAGAAGAAACAAGGCTTGGCGTCTTTGAGGCTGCAATTTGACCAAGACGACAACCGCAAAGATGCTGAAATGAAGAACAAGCATTTGGAGAAACTATCCCTGGAGAGAAAATTCCAGGAAGTCCAGAGGGAAAACGATGCACTGAAGGAGGACCAGACCTTCCAAGAGGATTCTGAGCTTGTACCTTTGAGACTGGAAAGAAGAGTTTATAAAAATTTGTTTAAGAAATGGGAACAATTAGAAAGGAGGAGGATTAACAAAGTCAAGGTCCGCTGGATGCCAAAATATCACAGCTAGGGAGCGACCTTCTTCAGAAGAAACAAAGAGTTGGCGTCTTTGAGGTTGCAACATGACCAAAACAAACGCGAATATGCTGAAATGAAGAACAAAATGCATTTGGAGAAACTATCCCTGGAGAGGATATTCCAGGAAGTCCAGGAGGAAAACGATGCACTGAAAAGGGAAGTAGCTCGACTCAGGGAGTGTCAACTCCAGAAAGAGGAAGAAGATAAGCTCAGCAAAGAACGAGGGAAGAAAAGAGAAGAGGAGCTGGAGCGCCTTCAAAAAGAGCTCAAGCAGGAAAGGCAAATTAACGATTGCTCAGAGAGTTGAATGAGTTCCGTAAAAACAAAAAGGCTAGAAGGCCTTGCCAAATGTGGTCGGACCTGAGGAGAATGATGGAAGAATCCGAGAGTAAACTGGAAGCAAATTATGGATTAGAAAAATTGGTCGAGGAATGGCAAGAGGACCGTGCCTTGGAAGAGGATTCTGAGCTTGTACCTTTGAGACTGGGAAAGAAGAGTTCATAAAGTGGTGAAAAAATGGGAACAATTTAAAAGGAGGATGAACAAGGATGGACGAGAACTGGACCACACAGATGTTGAAAAGAAAACTCTAGAAGAGCTGGCAATGCTCCAAGCAGAAATGTTTAAAGTTGGTCCACCAGGACAATATGGTGGACCATATGGTCCTGGGTTTTTGGTCCTGGTGGACCTCGAGGAGGGCCCGTTGGAGCATCGAAGGAGGGCCTGGTGGACCTCGAGGAGGGGTCTGGTGGATCTCAAGGAGGTCCTGGTGGACCTAGAGGAGGTCCTGGTGGACCTAGAGGAGGTCCTGATGGACCTAGAGGAGGTCCTGGTGGACCATATGGTCAATGTGGCCGCCCAGCTCAAATACAAATGGCTTTCAAAGGAAGTGTCACCAGGTGTTTACAGGAAAAAACAAGCCGACCTCCTTTAAATTATCGGCTGCAAGAAAACGTGAATAAAAGTGACCAGTTCCTGAATGAAAGTGACCAGAAGAACCGGGGACAAATGGCCAAGATCCGAGAAGCGAGAGTCGAACATTGAAGGAAAAAGCAGACTACAATCTCATTTCTAAGCTTAAGGAAGAAATTTTCAAACTGAAAAGAGATTTGTCAGATACCAGGCAGAAGACTTCTTTCATAGAAGGGAACATAAAAAGCGAAGGCACAAGGTAAGTGTGACCTTACGAGGCAGTTTGAAAATACAGAAAAGGTCACGGATGAGCTAACCAATGCAATAGAAAGGCTTAGCCAGGATCTTTATCAGAAGGACCAGAAGCTGGTGTCAATGGAGCGAAAAGTTGGAAAAGACAAATCCAGCAGGATGAGCTGATCAAGAAATTCACTTGGTGAAAGAATCGCTGGAGGGAAAAGTAAAAAACTAGACAATCCAAAAAATATAAAAACTAAAAAATCCCAAAATATTAAAAACTAGAAAATTTAAAATATGTAAAAGCTAGAAAATTTAAAAAACATAAATAGTTGAAAATCCACAAAAATATATAAAATATAAAGTGAAAAAATAAAAAATTAGGAAAATCCAGAATAAAAAAAAATCGAAATTCGAAAAAATTGAAACTAAAAACTCTAGATTCAGAGCCATTAAGAAAGACTGTCAATGCCAAGTGGATTCTGGCCTTCCATATCTAAATGGAATAGTCAACAAGATGGACTCAGCAGAGGGAGGAAGCCACACTTGTTCTAGTATGCATTCTTCCTTGACAAAGATTCACCTGTACTGTTTCTTTGTCAGGTGGCGATTGCAGAAGAAACAAGTTTGACTTTTTCTAGTATGCTGTGTTCCTTGTAGAAGATTCCTTTTTACTGGAATCATGGAATGAAAAGTCCCTGTACTAGGGTATGGCAGCCATCTGATTAAGAGCCATTAAAATACCGGCAGTCAATGACAAATAGGATTTCGGCATTCCAGATCTAAAGGGATTATATACAAGATGTACTCAGCAGAGGGAAGAAGCCGCACTTGTTCTAGTATGCATTCTACCTTGACAAGATTCACCTGTACTGTTTCTTTGTCATGTGACGAATGCAGAAAAAAAGTCTGACTTATTATAGTATGCTGTGTCCTTTGTAAAAGATTCCTCTCTACTGGAATAATGGAACGAAAGTCCCTGTACTAGAGTATGGCAGCCATCTGGATTAAGAGCCATTGAAATACAGGCAGTCAATGACAAATGGATTTTGGCATTCCAGATCTAAAGGGAATTATCTACAAGATGTACTCAGCAGAGTGAAGAAGCCGCACTTGTTCTAGTATGCATTCTACATTGACAAAGATTCAACTGTACTGTTTCTTTGTCATGTGACGAATGCAGAAAAAAAAGTCTGACTTATTATAGTATGCTGTGTCCTTGTAAAAGATTCCTCTCTACTGGAATAATGGAACAAAATTCCCTGGACTAGGGTATGGCAGCCATCTGGTTTAAGACCCATTGAATTACAGGCAGTTAATGCCAAATGGATTCCGGCATTCCAGATCTAAAGGGAATTATCTACAAGATGGACTCAGCAGAGGAAAGAAGTCACACTTGTTCTAGTATGCATTCTTCCTTGACAAAGATTCACTTGTACTGTTTCTTTGTCAGGTGACAATTGCAGAAGAAACAAGTTTGACTTTTTCTACTATGCTGTGTCACTTGGAGATATTCCTTTGCACTTGAATAGTGGAGCATAAGTGCCTGAGTAGGTTATGCCAGCCATATGGAATAAGAGCAATTGAGATACATGCAGTTAATGCCAAGTGGATTACAGCTTTCCATATCTAAAGGGAATAATCTACAAGATGAACTCGGCAGAGGAAAGAAGTCACACTTGTTCCTGTATGCATTCTTCCTTGACAAAGATTCACTTGTACTGTTTCTTTGTCAGGTGACAATTGAAGAGGAAACAAGTTTGACTTTTTCTACTATGCTGTGTCACTTGGAGATATTCCTTTGCACTTGAATAGTGGAGCATAAGTGCCTGAGTAGGTTATGCCAGCCATATGGATTAAGAGCAATTGAGATACATGCAGTTAATGCCAAGTGGATTCTGGCTTTCCATATCTAAAGGGAATAATCTACAAGATGGACTCGGCAGAGGAAAGAAGTCACACTTGTTCCTGTATGCATTCTTCCTTGACAAAGATTCACTTGTATTGTTTCTTTGCCAGGTGACGATTGCAGAAGAAACAAGTTTGACTTTTTCTACTATGCTCTGTCCCTTGGAGATATTCCTTTGCACTTGAATAGCGGAGCATAAGTGCCTGAGTAGGTTATGGCACCCATCTGCATTAAGAGCAGTTGTGATACATGCAGTTAATGCCAAGTGGATTACGGCTTTCCATATCTAAAGGGAATAATCTACAAGACGGATTCGGCAGAGGAAAGAAGTCACACTTGTTCCTGTATGCATTCTTCCTTGACAAAGATTCACTTGTACTGTTTCTTTGTCAGGTGACGATTGCAGAAGAAACAAGTTTGACTTTTTTTAGTAATCTGTGTCCCTTGGAGATATTCCTTTGCACTTGAATAGTGGAGCATAAGTGCCTGAGTAGGTTATGCCAGCCATCTGCATTAAGAGCAATTGAGATACATGCAGTTAATGCCAAGTGGATTCTGGCTTTCCATATCTAAAGGGAATAATCTACAAGATGGACTCGGCAGAGGAAAGAAGTCACACTTGTTCCTGTATGCATCCTTCCTTGACAAAGATTCACTTGTACTGTTTCTTTGTCAGGTGACGATTGCAGAAAAAAAAGTCTGACTTATTATAGTATGCTGTGTCCTTTGTAAAAGATTCTTCTCTACTGGAATAATGGAACAAAATTCCCTGGACTAGGGTATGGCAGCCATCTGGTTTAGGACCCATTGAATTACAGGCAGTTAATGCCAAATGGATTCCGGCATTCCAGATCTAAAGGGAATTATCTACAAGATGGACTCAGCAGAGGAAAGAAGTCACACTTGTTCCTGTATGCATTCTTCCTTGACAAAGATTCACTTGTACTGTTTCTTTGTCAGGTGACAATTGCAGAAGAAACAAGTTTGACTTTTTCTACTATGCTGTGTCCCTTGGAGATATTCTTTTGCACTTGAATAGCGGAGCATAAGTGCCTGAGTAGGTTATGCCAGCCATCTGGATTAGGAGCAATTGAGATACATGCAGTTAATGCCAAGTGGATTACGGCTTTCCATATCTAAAGGGAATAATCTACAAGATGGACTCGGCAGAGGAAAGAAGTCACACTTGTTCCTGTATGCATTCTTCCTTGACAAAGATTCACTTGTACTGTTTCTTTGTCAGGTGACGATTGCAGAAGAAACAAGTTTGACTTTTTCTACTATGCTGTGTCACTTTGAGATATTCCTTTGCACTTGAATAGTGGAGCATAAGTGCCTGAGTAGGTTATGCCAGCCATATGGATTAAGAGCAATTGAGATACATGCAGTTAATGCCAAGTGGATTACGGCTTTCCATATCTAAAGGGAATAATCTACAAGATGGACTCGGCAGTGGAAAGAAGTCACACTTGTTCCTGTATGCATTCTTCCTTGACAAAGATTCACTTGTACTGTTTCTTTGTCAGGTGACGATTGCAGAAGAAACAAGTTTGACTTTTTCTACTATGCTGTGTCACTTTGAGATATTCCTTTGCACTTGAATAGTGGAGCATAAGTGCCTGAGTAGGTTATGCCAGCCATATGGATTAAGAGCAATTGAGATAGATGCAGTTAATGCCAAGTGGATTACGGCTTTCCATATCTAAAGGGAATAATCTACAAGATGGACTCGGCAGAGGAAAGAAGTCACACTTGTTCCTGTATGCATTCTTCCTTGACAAAGATTCACTTGTACTGTTTCTTTGTCAGGTGACGATTGCAGAAGAAACAAGTTTGACTTTTTCTACTATGCTGTGTCACTTTGAGATATTCCTTTGCACTTGAATAGTGGAGCATAAGTGCCTGAGTAGGTTATGCCAGCCATATGGATTAAGAGCAATTGAGATACATGCAGTTAATGCCAAGTGGATTACGGCTTTCCATATCTAAAGGGAATAATCTACAAGATGGACTCGGCAGAGGAAAGAAGTCACACGTTTTCCTGTTTGCATTCTTCCTTGACAAAGATTCACTTGTACTGTTTCTTTGTCAGGTAACGATTGCAGAAGAAACAAGTTTGACTTTTTCTACTATGCTGTGTCACTTTGAGATATTCCTTTGCACTTGAATAGCGGAGCATAAGTGCCTGAGTAGGTTATGCCAGCCATATGGATTAAGAGCAATTGAGATACATGCAGTTAATGCCAAGTGGATTCTGGCTTTCCATATCTAAAGGGAATAATCTACAAGATGGACTCGGCAGAGGAAAGAAGTCACACTTGTTCCTGTATGCATTCTTCCTTGACAAAGATTCACCTGTACTGTTTCTTTGTCAGGTGATGATTGCAGAAGAAACAAGTTTGACTTTTTCTAGTAATCTGTGTCCCTTGGAGATATTCCTTTGCACTTGAATAGTGGAGCATAAATGCCTGAGTAGGTTATGGCACCCATCTGGATTAAGAGCAATTGTGATTCATGCAGTTAATGCCAAGTGGATTCCGGCTTTCCATATCTAAAGGGAATAATCTACAAGATGGACTCGGCAGAGGAAAGAAGTCACACTTGTTCCTGTATGCATTCTTCCTTGACAAAGATTCACCTGTACTGTTTCTTTGTCAGGTGACGATTGCAGAAGAAACAAGTTTGACTTTTTCTACTATGCTGTGTCCCTTGGAGATATTCCTTTGCACTTGAATAGTGGAGCATAAGTGCCTGAGTAGGTTATGCCAGCCATCTGCATTAAGAGCAATTGAGATACATGCAGTTAATGCCAAGTGGATTCTGGCTTTCCATATCTAAAGGGAATAATCTACAAGATGGACTCGGCAGAGGAAAGAAGTCACACTTGTTCCTGTATGCATTCTTCCTTGACAAAGATTCACTTGTACTGTTTCTTTGTCAGGTGACGAATGCAGAAAAAAAAGTCTGACTTATTATAGTATGCTGTGTCCTTTGTAAAAGATTCTTCTCTACTGGAATAATGGAACAAAATTCCCTGGACTAGGGTATGGCAGCCATCTGGTTTAGGACCCATTGAATTACAGGCAGTTAATGCCAAATGGATTCTGGCATTCCAGATCTAAAGGGAATTATCTACAAGATGGACTCAGCAGAGGAAAGAAGTCACACTTGTTCCTGTATGCATTCTTCCTTGACAAAGATTCACTTGTACTGTTTCTTTGTCAGGTGACAATTGCAGAAGAAACAAGTTTGACTTTTTCTACTATGCTGTGTCACTTTGAGATATTCCTTTGCACTTGAATATAAGAGCATAAGTGCCTGAGTAGGTTATGCCAGCCCCTTTGTACTTGAATAGTGGAGCATAAGTGCCTGAGTAGGTTATGCCAGCCATATGGATTAAGAGCAATTGAGATACATGCAGTTAATGCCAAGTGGATTACGGCTTTCCATATCTAAAGGGAATAATCTACAAGATGGACTCGGCAGAGGAAAGAAGTCACACTTGTTCCTGTATGCATTCTTTCTTGACAAAGATTCACTTGTACTGTTTCTTTGTCAGGTGACGATTGCAGAAGAAACAAGTTTGACTTTTTCTACTATGCTGTGTCACTTTGAGATATTCCTTTGCCCTTGAAAAGCGGAGCATAAGTGCCTGAGTAGGTTATGCCAGCCATATGGATTAAGAGCAATTGAGATACATGCAGTTAATGCCAAGTGGATTCTGGCTTTCCATATCTAAAGGGAATAATCTACAAGATGGACTCGGCAGAGGAAAGAAGTCACACTTGTTCCTGTATGCATTCTTCCTTGACAAAGATTCACTTGTACTGTTTCTTTGTCAGGTGACGATTGCAGAAGAAACAAGTTTGACTTTTTCTACTATGCTGTGTCACTTTGAGATATTCCTTTGCACTTGAATAGCGGAGCATAAGTGCCTGATAGGTTATGCCAGCCATATGGATTAAGAGCAATTGAGATACATGCAGTTAATGCCAAGTGGATTACGGCTTTCCATATCTAAAGGGAATAATCTACAAGATGGACTCGGCAGAGGAAAGAAGTCACACTTGTTCCTGTATGCATTCTTCCTTGACAAAGATTCACTTGTACTGTTTCTTTGTCAGGTGACGATTGCAGAAGACAAAGTTTGACTTTTTCTACTATGCTGTGTCACTTTGAGATATTCCTTTGCACTTGAATAGTGGAGCATAAGTGCCTGAGTAGGTTATGCCAGCCATATGGATTTAGAGCAATTGAGATACATGCAGTTAATGCCAAGTGAATTACGGCTTTCCATATCTAAAGGGAATAATCTACAAGATGGACTCGGCAGAGGAAAGAAGTCACACTTGTTCCTGTATGCATTCTTCCTTGACAAAGATTCACTTGTACTGTTTCTTTGTCAGGTGACGATTGCAGAAGAAACAAGTTTGACTTTTTTTACTATGCTGTGTCACTTTGAGATATTCCTTTGCACTTGAATAGCGGAGCATAAGTGCCTGAGTAAGTTATGCCAGCCATATGGATTAAGAGCAATTGAGATACATGCAGTTAATGCCAAGTGGATTCTGGCTTTCCATATCTAAAGGGAATAATCTACAAGATGGACTCAGCAGAGGAAAGAAGTCACACTTGTTCCTGTATGCATTCTTCCTTGACAAAGATTCACTTGTACTGTTTCTTTGTCAGGTGACAATTGCAGAAGAAACAAGTTTGACTTTTTCTACTATGATTTGTCACTTGGAGATATTCCTTTGCACTTGAATAGTGGAGCATAAGTGCCTGAGTAGGTTATGCCAGCCCCTTTGTACTTGAATAGTGGAGCATAAGTGCCTGAGTAGGTTATGCCAGCCATATGGATTAAGAGCAATTGAGATACATGCAGTTAATGCCAAGTGGATTCTGGCTTTCCATATCTAAAGGGAATAATCTACAAGATGGACTCGGCAGAGGAAAGAAGTCACACTTGTTCCTGTATGCATTTTTCCTTGACAAAGATTCACTTGTACTGTTTCTTTGTCAGGTGACGATTGCAGAAGAAACAAGTTTGACTTTTTCTACTATGTTGTGTCACTTCGAGATATTCCTTTGCACTTGAATAGTGGAGCATAAGTGCCTGAGTAGGTTATGGCACCCATCTGGATTAAGAGCAATTGTGATACATGCAGTTAATGCCAAGTGGATTCCGGCTTTCCATATCTAAAGGGAATAATCTACAAGATGGACTCGGCAGAGGAAAGAAGTCACACTTGTTCCTGTATGCATTCTTCCTTGACAAAGATTCACTTGTACTGTTGCTTTGTCAGGTGACGATTGCAGAAGAAACAGGTTTGACTTTTTCTACTATGCTGTGTCCTTTGGAGATATTCCATTGCACTTGAATAGTGGAGCATAAGTGCCTGAGTAGGTTATGGCACCCATCTGGATTAAGAGCAATTGTGATACATGCAGTTAATGCCAAGTGGATTCCGGCTTTCCATATCTAAAGGGAATAATCTACAAGATGGACTCGGCAGAAGAAAGAAGTCACACTTGTTCGTGTATGCATTCTTCCGTGACAAAGATTCACTTGTACTGTTTCTTTGTCAGGTGACAATTGCAGAAGAAACAAGTTTGACTTTTTCTACTATGCTGTGTCACTTGGAGATATTCCTTTGCACTTGAATAGTGGAGCATAAGTGCCTGAGTAGGTTATGCCAGCCCCTTTGTACTTGAATAGTGGAGCATAAGTGCCTGAGTAGGTTATGGCACCCATCTGGATTAAGAGCAATTGTGATACATGCAGTTAATGCCAAGTGGATTCTGGCTTTCCATATCTAAAGGGAATAATCTACAAGATGGACTTAGCAGAGGAAAGAAGTCACACTTGTTCCTGTATGCATTCTTCCTTGACAAAGATTCACTTGTACTGTTTCTTTGTCAGGTGACAATTGCAGAAGAAACAGGTTTGACTTTTTCTACTATGCTGAGTCCTTTGGAGATATTCCTTTGCACTTGAATAGTGGAGCATAAGTGCCTGAGTAGGTTATGGCACCCATCTGGATTAAGAGCAATTGTGATACATGCAGTTAATGCCAAGTGGATTCTGGCTTTCCATATCTAAAGGGAATAATCTAAAAGATGGACTTAGCAGAGGAAAGAAGTCACACTTGTTCCTGTATGCATTCTTCCTTGACAAAGATTCACTTGTACTGTTTCTTTGTCAGGTGACAATTGCAGAAGAAACAAGTTTGACTTTTTCTACTATGCTGTGTCACTTGGAGATATTCCTTTGCACTTGAATAGTGGAGCATAAGTGCCTGAGTAGGTTATGCCAGCCATCTGGATTAGGAGCAATTGAGATACATGCATTTAATGCCAAGTGGATTCCGGCTTTCCATATCTAAAGGGAATAATCTACAAGATGGACTCAGCTGAGGAAAGAAGTCACACTTGTTCTAGTATGCATTCTTCCTTCACAAAGATTCACTTGTACTGTTTCTTTGTCAGGTGACGATTGCAGAAGAAACAAGTTTGACTTTTTCTAGTATGCTTTGTCACTTGGAGATATTCCTTTGCACTTGAATAGTGGAGCATAAATGCCTGAGTAGTTTATGGCAGCCATATGGATTAAGAGCAATTGAGATACATGCAGTTAATGCCAAGTGGATTTCGGCTTTCCATATCTAAAAGGAATAATCTACAAGATGGACTCGGCAGAGGAAAGAAGTCACACTTTCTCTAGTATGCATTCTCCCTTGACAAAGATTCACTTGTACTGTTTCTTTGTCAGGTGATGATTGCAGAAGAAACAAGTTTGACTTTTTCTTACTATGCTGTGTCACTTGGAGATATTCCTTTGCACTTGAATAGTGGAGCATAAGTGCCTGAGTAGGTTATGCCAGATCATCTGGATTAGGAGCAATTGAGATACATGAAGTTAATGCCAAGTGGATTGCGGCTTTCCATATCTAAAGGGAATAATCTACAAGATGGACTCGGCAGAGGAAAGAAGTCACACTTTCTCTATTATGCATTCTCCCTAGACAAAGATTCACTTGTACTGTTTCTTTGTCAGGTGACGATTGCAGAAGAAACAAGTTTGACTTTTTCTAGTATGCTGTGTCACTTTGAGATATTCCTTTGCACTTGAATAGTGGAGCATAAGTGCCTGAGTAGGTTATGCCAGCCCCTTTGTACTTGAATAGTGGAGCATAAGTGCCTGAGTAGGTTATGCCAGCCATCTGGATTAGGAGCAATTGTGATACATGCAGTTAATGCCAAGTGGATTTCGGCTTTCCATATCTAAAGGGAATAATCTACAAGATGGACTCGGCAGAGGAAAGAAGTCACACTTGTTCCTGTATGCATTCTTCCTTGACAAAGATTCACTTGTACTGTTTCTTTGTCAGGTGACGATTGCAGAAGAAACAAGTTTGACTTTTTCTAGTATGCTGTGTCACTTGGAGATATTCCTTTGCACTTGAATAGTGGAGCATAAGTGCCTGAGTAGGTTATGCCAGCCATCTGGATTAGGAGCAATTGAGATACATGCAGTTAATGCCAAATGGATTACGGCTTTCCATATCTAAAGGGAATAATCTATAAGATGGACTTGGCAGAGGAAAGATGTCACACTTGTTCTTGTATGCATTCTTCCTTGACAAAGATTCACTTGTACAGTTTCTTTGCTAGGTGATGATTGCAGAAGAAACAAGTTTGACTTTTTCTAGTAATCTGTGTCCCTTGGAGATATTCATTTGCACTAGAATAGTGGAGCATAATTGCCTGAGTAGGTTATGCCAGCCATCTGGATTAAGAGCAATTGAGATACATGCAGTTAATGCCAAGTGGATTACGGCTTTCCATATCTAAAGGGAATAACCTACAAGATGGAGTCGGCAGAGGAAAGAAGTCACACTTTCTCTATTATGCATTCTTCCTTGACAAAGATTCACTTGTACTGTTTCTTTGTCAGGTGATGATTGCAGAAGAAACAAGTTTGACTTTTTCTACTATGCTGTGTCACTTGGAGATATTCCTTTGCACTTGAATAGTGGAGCATAAGTGCCTGAGTAGGTTATGCCAGCCATCTGGATTAGGAGCAATTGAGATACATGCAGTTAATGCCAAGTGGATTCTGGCTTTCCATATCTAAAGGGAATAATCTACAAGATGGACTCAGCAGAGGAAAGAAGTCACACTTGTTCCTGTATGCATTCTTCCTTGACAAAGATTCACTTGTACTGTTTCTTTGTCAGGTGACGATTGCAGAAGAAACAAGTTTGACTTTTTCTACTATGCTGTGTCACTTGGAGATATTCCTTTGCACTTGAATAGTGGAGCATAAGTGCCTGAGTAGGTTATGGCACCCATCTGGATTAAGAGCAATTGTGATACATGCAGTTAATGCCAAGTGGATTCTGGCTTTCCATATCTAAAGGGAATAATCTACAAGATGGACTCGGCAGAGGAAAGAAGTCACACTTGTTCCTGTATGAATTCTTCTTTGACAAAGATTCACTTGTACTGTTTCTTTGTCAGGTGATGATTGTAGAAGAAACAAGTTTGACTTTTTCTAGTAATCTGTGTCCCTTGGAGATATTCCTTTGCACTAGAATAGTGGAGCATAAGTGCCTGAGTAGGTTATGGCAGCCATATGGATTAAGAGCAATTGAGATACATGCAGTTAATGCCAAGTGGATTCTGGCTTTCCATATCTAAAGGGAATAATCTACAAGATGGACTCGGCAGAGGAAAGAAGTCACACTTGTTCCTGTATGCATTCTTCCTTGACAAAGATTCACTTGTACTGTTTCTTTGTCAGGTGAGGATTGCAGAAGAAACAAGTTTAACTTTTTCTACTATGCTGTGTCACTTTGAGATATTCCTTTGCACTTGAATAGTGGAGCATAAGTGCCTGAGTAGGTTATGCCAGCCATATGGATTAAGAGCAATTGAGATACATGCAGTTAATGCCAAGTGGATTACGGCTTTCCATATCTAAAGGGAATAATCTACAAGATGGACTCGGCAGAGGAAAGAAGTCACACTTGTTCCTGTATGCATTCTTCCTTGACAAAGATTCACTTGTACTGTTTCTTTGTCAGGTGACGATTGCAGAATAAACAAGTTTGACTTTTTCTAGTATGCTGTGTCACTTTGAGATATTCCTTTGCACTAGAATAGTGGAGCATAAGTGCCTGAGTAGGTTATGCCAGCCATATGGATTAAGAGCAATTGAGATACATGCAGTTAATGCCAAGTGGATTCTGGCTTTCCCTATCTAAAGGGAATAATCTACAAGATGGACTCAGCAGAGGAAAGAAGTCACACTTGTTCCTGTATGCATTCTTCCTTGACAAAGATTCACTTGTACTGTTTCTTTGTCAGGTGACAATTGCAGAAGAAACAAGTTTGACTTTTTCTACTATGCTGTGTCACTTTGAGATATTCCTTTGCACTTGAATAGCGGAGCATAAGTGCCTGAGTAGGTTATGCCAGCCATATGGATTAAGAGCAATTGAGATACATGCAGTTAATGCCAAGTGGATTCTGGCTTTCCCTATCTAAAGGGAATAATCTACAAGATGGACTCAGCAGAGGAAAGAAGTCACACTTGTTCCTGTATGCATTCTTCCTTGACAAAGATTCACTTGTACTGTTTCTTTGTCAGGTGACGATTGCAGAAGAAACAAGTTTGACTTTTTCTACTATGCTGTGTCACTTTGAGATATTCCTTTGCACTTGAATAGCGGAGCATAAGTGCCTGAGTAGGTTATGCCAGCCATATGGATTAAGAGCAATTGAGATACATGCAGTTAATGCCAAGTGGATTCTGGCTTTCCCTATCTAAAGGGAATAATCTACAAGATGGACTCAGCAGAGGAAAGAAGTCACACTTGTTCCTGTATGCATTCTTCCTTGACAAAGATTCACTTGTACTGTTTCTTTGTCAGGTGACAATTGCAGAAGAAACAAGTTTGACTTTTTCTACTATGCTCTGTCACTTGGAGATATTCCTTTGCACTTGAATAGTGGAGCATAAGTGCCTGAGTAGGTTATGCCAGCCCCTTTGTACTTGAATAGTGGAGCATAAGTGCCTGAGTAGGTTATGCCAGCCATATGGATTAAGAGCAATTGAGATACATGCAGTTAATGCCAAGTGGATTACGGCTTTCCATATCTAAAGGGAATAATCTACAAGATGGACTCGGCAGAGGAAAGAAGTCACACTTGTTCCTGTATGCATTCTTCCTTGACAAAGATTCACTTGTACTGTTTCTTTGTCAGGTGACGATTGCAGAAGAAACAAGTTTGACTTTTTCTACTATGTTGTGTCACTTTGAGATATTCCTTTGCACTTGAATAGTGGAGCATAAGTGCCTGAGTAGGTTATGGCACCCATCTGGATTAAGAGCAATTGTGATACATGCAGTTAATGCCAAGTGGATTCCGGCTTTCCATATCTAAAGGGAATAATCTACAAGATGGACTCGGCAGAGGAAAGAAGTCACACTTGTTCCTGTATGCATTCTTCCTTGACAAAGATTCACTTGTACTGTTTCTTTGTCAGGTGACGATTGCAGAAGAAACAGGTTTGACTTTTTCTACTATGCTGTGTCCTTTGGAGATATTCCATTGCACATGAATAGTGGAGCATAAGTGCCTGAGTAGGTTATGGCACCCATCTGGATTAAGAGCAATTGTGATACATGCAGTTAATGCCAAGTGGATTCCGGCTTTCCATATCTAAAGGGAATAATCTACAAGATGGACTCGGCAGAGGAAAGAAGTCACACTTGTTCGTGTATGCATTCTTCCTTGACAAAGAATCACTTGTACTGTTTCTTTGTCAGGTGACAATTGCAGAAGAAACAAGTTTGACTTTTTCTACTATGCTGTGTCACTTGGAGATATTCCTTTGCACTTGAATAGTGGAGCATACGTGCCTGAGTAGGTTATTCCAGCCCCTTTGTACTTGAATAGTGGAGCATAAGTGCCTGAGTAGGTTATGGCACCCATCTGGATTAAGAGCAATTGTGATACATGCAGTTAATGCCAAGTGGATTCTGGCTTTCCATATCTAAAGGGAATAATCTACAAGATGGACTCGGCAGAGGAAAGAAGTCACACTTGTTCCTGTATGCATTCTTCCTTGACAAAGATTCACTTGTACTGTTTCTTTGTCAGGTGACGATTGCAGAAGAAACAGGTTTGACTTTTTCTACTATGCTGTGTCCTTTGGAGATATTCCTTTGCACTTGAATAGTGGAGCATAAGTGCCTGAGTAGGTTATGGCACCCATCTGGATTAAGAGCAATTGTGATACATGCAGTTAATGCCAAGTGGATTCTGGCTTTCCATATCTAAAGGGAATAATCTAAAAGATGGACTTAGCAGAGGAAAGAAGTCACACTTGTTCCTGTATGCACTCTTCCTTGACAAAGATTCACTTGTACTGTTTCTTTGTCAGGTGACAATTGCAGAAGAAACAAGTTTGACTTTTTCTACTATGCTGTGTCACTTGGAGATATTCCTTTGCACTTGAATAGTGGAGCATAAGTGCCTGAGTAGGTTATGCCAGCCATATGGATTAAGAGCAATTGAGATACATGCAGTTAATGCCAAGTGGATTACGGCTTTCCATATCTAAAGGGAATAATCTACAAGATGGACTCGGCAGAGGAAAGAAGTCACACTTGTTCCTGTATGTATTCTTCCCTGACAAAGATTCACTTGTACTGTTTCTTTGTCAGGTGACGATTGCAGAAGAAATAAGTTTGACTTTTTCTACTATGCTGTGTCACTTGGAGATATTCCTTTGCACTTGAATAGTGGAGTATAAGTGCCTGAGTAGGTTATGCCAGCCCCTTTGCACTTGAATAGTGGAGCATAAGTGCCTGAGTAGGTTATGCCAGCCATCTGGATTAGGAGCAATTGAGATACATGCAGTTAATGCCAAGTGGATTTCGGCTTTCCATATCTAAAGGGAATAATCTACAAGATGGACTCGGCAGAGGAAAGAAGTCACACTTGTTCCTGTATGCATTCTTCCTTGACAAAGATTCACTTGTACTGTTTCTTTGTCAGGTGACGATTGCAGAAGAAACAAGTTTGACTTTTTCTAGTATGCTGTGTCCCTTGGAGATATTCCTTTGCACTTGAATAGTGGAGCATAAGTGCCTGAGTAGGTTATGCCAGCCCCTTTGCAATTGAATAGTGGAGCATAAGTGCCTGAGTAGGTTATGCCAGCCATCTGGATTAGGAGCAATTGAGATACATGCAGTTAATGCCAAGTGGATTTCGGCTTTCCATATCTAAAGGGAATAATCTACAAGATGGACTCGGCAGAGGAAAGAAGTCACACTTGTTCCTGTATGCATTCTTCCTTGACAAAGATTCACTTGTACTGTTTCTTTGTCAGGTGACGATTGCAGAAGAAACAAGTTTGACTTTTTCTAGTATGCTGTGTCACTTGGAGATATTCCTTTGCACTTGAATAGTGGAGCATAAGTGCCTGAGTAGGTTATGCCAGCCATCTGGATTAGGAGCAATTGAGATACATGCAGTTAATGCCAAGTGGATTACGGCTTTCCATATCTAAAGGGAATAATCTATAAGATGGACTTGGCAGAGGAAAGAAGTCACACTTGTTCCTGTATGCATTCTTCCTTGACAAAGATTCACTTGTACTGTTTCTTTGTCAGGTGACGATTGCAGAAGAAACAAGTTTGACTTTTTCTAGTAATCTGTGTCCTTTGGAGATATTAATTTGCACTAGAATAGTGGAGCATAATTGCCTGAGTAGGTTATGCCAGCCATCTGGATTAAGAGCAATTGAGATACATGCAGTTAATGCCAAGTGGATTACGGCTTTCCATATCTAAAGGGAATAATCTACAAGATGGAGTCGGCAGAGGAAAGAAGTCACATTTTCTCTAGTATGCATTCTTCCTTGACAAAGATTCACTTGTACTGTTTCTTTGTCAGGTGATGATTGCAGAAGAAACAAGTTTGACTTTTTCTACTATGCTGTGTCACTTGGAGATATTCCTTTGCACTTGAATAGTGGAGCATAAGTGCCTGAGTAGGTTATGCCAGCCATCTGGATTAGGAACAATTGAGATACATGCAGTTAATGCCAAGTGGATTACGGCTTTCCATATCTAAAGGGAATAATCTACAAGATGGACTCTGCAGAGGAAAGAAGTCACACTTGTTCCTGTATGCATTCTTCCTTGACAAAGATTCACTTGTACTGTTTCTTTGTCAGGTGACGATTGCAGAAGAAACAAGTTTGACTTTTTCTACTATGCTGTGTCACTTGGAGTTATTTCTTTGCACTTGAATAGTGGAGCATAAGTGCCTGAGTAGGTTATGCCAGCCATCTGGATTAGGAACAATTGAGATACATGCAGTTAATGCCAAGTGGATTCTGGCTTTCCATATCTAAAGGGAATAATCTACAAGATGGACTCGGCAGAGGAAAGAAGTCACACTTGTTCCTGTATGAATTCTTCCTTGACAAAGATTCACTTGTACTGTTTCTTTGTCAGGTGATGATTGCAGAAGAAACAAGTTTGACTTTTTCTAGTATGCTGTGTCCCTTGGAGATATTCCTTTGCACTAGAATAGTGGAGCATAAGTGCCTGAGTAGGTTATGGCAGCCATATGGATTAAGAGCAATTTAGATACATACAGTTAATGCCAAGTGGATTGCGGCTTTCCATATCTAAAGGGAATAATCTACAAGATTGACTCGGCAGAGGAAAGAAGTCACACTAGTTCCTGTATGCATTCTTCCTTGACAAAGATTCACTTGTACTGTTTCTTTGTCAGGTGACGATTGCAGAAGAAACAAGTTTGACTTTTTCTAGTATGCTGTGTCACTTGGAGATATTCCTTTGCACTTGAATAGTGGAGCATAAGTGCCTGAGTAGGTTATGACACCCATCTGGATTAAGAGCAATTGTGATACATGCAGTTAATGCCAAGTGGATTCCGGCTTTCCATATATAAAGGGAATAATCTACAAGATGGACTCGGCAGAGGAAAGAAGTCACACTTGTTCCTGTATGCATTCTTCCTTGACAAAGATTCAC
Organism: Palaemon carinicauda; assembly: GCF_036898095.1. Lineage (NCBI taxonomy): Eukaryota > Metazoa > Arthropoda > Malacostraca > Decapoda > Palaemonidae > Palaemon > Palaemon carinicauda. Next base: position 26,182,167 of record NC_090744.1, read on the forward strand.
TTGTACTGTTTCTTTGTCAGGTGACGATTGCAGAAGAAACAAGTTTGACTTTTTCTACTATGCTGTGTCACTTGGAGATATTCATTTGCACTTGAATAGTGGAGTATAAGTGCCCAAGTAGGTTATGGCAGCCATATGGATTAAGAGCAATTGAGATACATACAGTTAATGCCAATTGGATTGCGGCTTTCCATATCTAAAGGGAATAATCTACAAGATGGACTCAGCTGAGGAAAGAAGTCACACTTGTTCCTGTATGCATTCTTCCTTGACAAAGATTCACTTGTACTGTTTCTTTGTCAGGTGACGATTGCAGAAGAAACAAGTTTGACTTTTTCTACTATGCTGTGTCACTTGGAGATATTCCTTTGCACTTGAATAGTGGAGCATAAGTGCCTGAGTAGGTTATGCCAGCCATCTGGATTAGGAGCAATTGAGATACATGCATTTAATGCCAAGTGGATTCCGGCTTTCCATATCTAAAGGGAATAATCTACAAGATGGACTCAGCTGAGGAAAGAAGTCACACTTGTTCTAGTATGCATTCTTCCTTGACAAAGATTCACTTGTACTGTTTCTTTGTCAGGTGACGATTGCAGAAGAAACAAGTTTGACTTTTTCTAGTATGTTTTGTCACTTGGAGATATTCCTTTGCACTTGAATAGTGGAGCATAAATGCCTGAGTAGGTTATGGCAGCCATATGGATTAAGAGCAATTGAGATACATGCAGTTAATGCCAAGTGGATTTCGGCTTTCCATATCTAAAAGGAATAATCTACAAGATGGACTCGGCAGAGGAAAGAAGTCACACTTTCTCTAGTATGCATTCTCCCTTGACAAAGATTCACTTGTACTGTTTCTTTGTCAGGTGATGATTGCAGAAGAAACAAGTTTGACTTTTTCTACTATGCTGTGTCACTTGGAGATATTCCTTTGCACTTGAATAGTGGAGCATAAGTGCCTGAGTAGGTTATGCCAGATCATCTGGATTAGGAGCAATTGAGATACATGCAGTTAATGCCAAGTGGATTACGGCTTTCCATATCTAAAGGGAATAATCTACAAGATGGACTCGGCAGAGGAAAGAAGTCACACTTTCTCTAGTATGCATTCTCCCTTGACAAAGATTCACTTGTACTGTTTCTTTGTCAGGTGACGATTGCAGAAGAAACAAGTTTGACTTTTTCTACTATGCTGTGTCACTTTGAGATATTCCTTTGCACTTGAATAGTGGAGCATAATTGCCTGAGTAGGTTATGCCAGCCCCTTTGCACTTGAATAGTGGAGCATAAGTGCCTGAGTAGGTTATGCCAGCCATCTGGATTAGGAGCAATTGAGGTACATGCAGTTAATGCCAAGTGGATTTCGGCTTTCCATATTTAAAGGGAATAATCTACAAGATGGACTCGGCAGAGGAAAGAAGTCACACTTGTTCCTGTATGCATTCTTCCTTGACAAAGATTCACTTGTACTGTTTCTTTGTCAGGTGACGATTGCAGAAGAAACAAGTTTGACTTTTTCTAGTATGCTGTGTCACTTGGAGATATTCCTTTGCACTTGAATAGTGGAGCATAAGTGCCTGAGTAGGTTATGCCAGCCATCTGGATTAGGAGCAATTGAGATACATGCAGTTAATGCCAAGTGGATTACGGCTTTCCATATCTAAAGGGAATAATCTATAAGATGGACTTGGCAGAGGAAAGAAGTCACACTTGTTCCTGTATGCATTCTTCCTTGACAAAGATTCACTTGTACTGTTTCTTTGTCAGGTGATGATTGCAGAAGAAACAAGTTTGACTTTTTCTAGTAATCTGTGTCCCTTGGAGATATTCATTTGCACTAGAATAGTGGAGCATAATTGCCTGAGTAGGTTATGCCAGCCATCTGGATTAAGAGCAATTGAGATACATGCAGTTAATGCCAAGTGGATTACGGCTTTCCATATCTAAAGGGAATAATCTACAAGATGGAGTTGGCAGAGGAAAGAAGTCACACTTGTTCCTGTATGCATTCTTCCTTGACAAAGATTCACTTGTACTGTTTCTTTGTCAGGTGATGATTGCAGAAGAAACAAGTTTGACTTTTTCTACTATGCTGTGTCACTTGGAGATATTCCTTTGCACTTGAATAGTGGAGCATAAGTGCCTGAGTAGGTTATGCCAGCCATCTGGATTAGGAACAATTGAGATACATGCAGTTAATGCCAAGTGGATTACGGCTTTCCATATCTAAAGGGAATAATCTACAAGATGGACTCTGCAGAGGAAAGAAGTCACACTTGTTCCTGTATGCATTCTTCCTTGACAAAGATTCACTTGTACTGTTTCTTTGTCAGGTGACGATTGCAGAAGAAACTAGTTTGACTTTTTCTACTATGCTGTGTCACTTGGAGTTATTCCTTTGCACTTGAATAGTGGAGCATAAGTGCCTGAGTAGGTTATGGCACCCATCTGGATTAAGAGCAATTGTGATACATGCAGTTAATGCCAAGTGGATTCTGGCTTTCCATATCTAAAGGGAATAATCTACAAGATGGACTCGGCTGAGGAAAGAAGTCACACTTGTTCCTGTATGAATTCTTCCTTGACAAAGATTCACTTGTACTGTTTCTTTGTCAGGTGATGATTGCAGAAGAAACAAGTTTGACTTTTTTTAGTAATCTGTGTCCCTTGGAGATATTCCTTTGCACTAGAATAGTGGAGCATAAGTGCCTGAGTAGGTTATGCCAGCCATATGGATTAAGAGCAATTGAGATACATACAGTTAATGCCAAGTGGATTGCGGCTTTCCATATCTAAAGGGAATAATCTACAAGATGGACTCAGCAGAGGAAAGAAGTCACACTTGTTCCTGTATGCATTCTTCCTTGACAAAGATTCACTTGTACTGTTTCTTTGTCAGGTGACGATTGCAGAAGAAACAAGTTTGACTTTTTCTACTATGCTGTGTCACTTGGAGATATTCCTTTGCACTTGAATAGTGGAGCATAAGTGCCTGAGTAGGTTATGCCAGCCATCTGGATTAGGAGCAATTGAGATACATGCAGTTAATGCCAAGTGGATTCCGGCTTTCCATATCTAAAGGGAATAATCTACAAGATGGACTCAGCTGAGGAAAGAAGTCACACTTGTTCTAGTATGCATTCTTCCTTCACAAAGATTCACTTGTACTGTTTCTTTGTCAGGTGACGATTGCAGAAGAAACAAGTTTGACTTTTTCTAGTATGTTTTGTCACTTGGAGATATTCCTTTGCACTTGAATAGTGGAGCATAAATGCATGAGTAGGTTATGGCAGCCATATGGATTAAGAGCAATTGAGATACATGCAGTTAATGCCAAGTGGATTTCGGCTTTCCATATCTAAAAGGAATAATCTACAAGATGGACTCGGCAGAGGAAAAAGTCACACTTTCTGTAGTATGCATTCTCCCTTGACAAAGATTCACTTGTACTGTTTCTTTGTCAGGTGATGATTGCAGAAGAAACAAGTTTGACTTTTTCTACTATGCTGTGTCACTTGGAGATATTCCTTTGCACTTGAATAGTGGAGCATAAGTGCCTGAGTAGGTTATGCCAGATCATCTGGATTAGGAGCAATTGAGATACATGCAGTTAATGCCAAGTGGATTACGGCTTTCCATATCTAAAGGGAATAATCTACAAGATGGACTCGGCAGAGGAAAGAAGTCACACTTTCTCTAGTATGCATTCTCCCTTGACAAAGATTCACTTGTACTGTTTCTTTGTCAGGTGACGATTGCAGAAGAAACAAGTTTGACTTTTTCTACTATGCTGTGTCACTTTGAGATATTCCTTTGCACTTGAATAGTGGAGCATAATTGCCTGAGTAGGTTATGCCAGCCCCTTTGCACTTGAATAGTGGAGCATAAGTGCCTGAGTAGGTTATGCCAGCCATCTGGATTAGGAGCAATTGAGGTACATGCAGTTAATGCCAAGTGGATTTCGGCTTTCCATATCTAAAGGGAATAATCTACAAGATGGACTCGGCAGAGGAAAGAAGTCACACTTGTTCCTGTATGCATTCTTCCTTGACAAAGATTCACTTGTACGGTTTCTTTGTCAGGTGACGATTGCAGAAGAAACAAGTTTGACTTTTTCTAGTATGCTGTGTCACTTGGAGATATTCCTTTGCACTTGAATAGTGGAGCATAAGTGCCTGAGTAGGTTATGCCAGCCATCTGGATTAGGAGCAATTGAGATACATGCAGTTAATGCCAAGTGGATTACGGCTTTCCATATCTAAAGGGAATAATCTATAAGATGGACTTGGCAGAGGAAAGAAGTCACACTTGTTCCTGTATGCATTCTTCCTTGACAAAGGTTCACTTGTACTGTTTCTTTGTCTGGTGATGATTGCAGAAGAAACAAGTTTGACTTTTTCTAGTAATCTGTGTCCCTTGGAGATATTCATTTGCACTAGAATAGTGGAGCATAATTGCCTGAGTAGGTTATGCCAGCCATCTGGATTAAGAGCAATTGAGATACATGCAGTTAATGCCAAGTGGATTACGGCTTTCCATATCTAAAGGGAATAATCTACAAGATGGAGTCGGCAGAGGAAAGAAGTCACACTTGTTCCTGTATGCATTCTTCCTTGACAAAGATTCACTTGTACTGTTTCTTTGTCAGGTGATGATTGCAGAAGAAACAAGTTTGACTTTTTCTACTATGCTGTGTCACTTGGAGATATTCCTTTGCACTTGAATAGTGGAGCATAAGTGCCTGAGTAGGTTATGCCAGCCATCTGGATTAGGAACAATTGAGATACATGCAGTTAATGCCAAGTGGATTACGGCTTTCCATATCTAAAGGGAATAATCTACAAGATGGACTCTGCAGAGGAAAGAAGTCACACTTGTTCCTGTATGCATTCTTCCTTGACAAAGATTCACTTGTACTGTTTCTTTGTCAGGTGACGATTGCAGAAGAAACTAGTTTGACTTTTTCTACTATGCTGTGTCACTTGGAGTTATTCCTTTGCACTTGAATAGTGGAGCATAAGTGCCTGAGTAGGTTATGGCACCCATCTGGATTAAGAGCAATTGTGATACATGCAGTTAATGCCAAGTGGATTCTGGCTTTCCATATCTAAAGGGAATAATCTACAAGATGGACTCGGCAGAGGAAAGAAGTCACACTTGTTCCTGTATGAATTCTTCCTTGACAAAGATTCACTTGTACTGTTTCTTTGTCAGGTGATGATTGCAGAAGAAACAAGTTTGACTTTTTTTAGTAATCTGTGTCCCTTGGAGATATTCCTTTGCACTAGAATAGTGGAGCATAAGTGCCTGAGTAGGTTATGGCAGCCATATGGATCAAGAGCAATTGAGATACATACAGTTAATGCCAAGTGGATTGCGGCTTTCCATATCTAAAGGGAATAATCTACAAGATGGACTCGGCAGAGGAAAGAAGTCACACTTGTTCCTGTATGAATTCTTCCTTGACAAAGATTCACTTGTACTGTTTTTTTGTCAGGTGACGATTGCAGAAGAAACAAGTTTGACTTTTTCTACTATGCTGTGTCACTTGGAGATATTCCTTTGCACTTGAATAGTGGAGCATAAGTGCCTGAGTAGGTTATGACACCCATCTGGATTAAGAGCAATTGTGATACATGCAGTTAATGCCAAGTGGATTCCGGCTTTCCATATCTAAAGGGAATAATCTACAAGATGGACTCGGCAGAGGAAAGAAGTCACACTTGTTCTAGTATGCATTCTTCCTTGACAAAGATTTACTTGTACTGTTTCTTTGTCAGGTGACGATTGCAGAAGAAACAAGTTTGACTTTTCCTACTATGCTGTGTCACTTGGAGATATTCCTTTGCACTTGAATAGTGGAGCAAAAGTGCCTGAGTAGGTTATGGCAGCCATCTGGATTAAGAGCAATTGAGATACATGCAGTTAATGCCAAGTGGATTCTGGCTTTCCATATCTAAAGGGAATAATCTACAAGATGAACTCGGCAGAGGAAAGAAGTCACACTTGTTCCTGTATGCATTCTTCCTTGACAAAGATTCACTTGTACTGTTTCTTTGTCAGGTGACGATTGCAGAAGAAACAAGTTTGACTTTTCCTACTATGCTGTGTCACTTGGAGATATTCCTTTGCACTTGAATAGTGGAGCAAAAGTGCCTGAGTAGGTTATGGCAGCCATCTGGATTAAGAGCAATTGAGATACATGCAGTTAATGCCAAGTGGATTACGGCTTTCCATATCTAAAGGGAATAATCTACAAGATGGACTCTGCAGAGGAAAGAAGTCACACTTGTTCCTGTATGCATTCTTCCTTGACAAAGATTCACTTGTACTGTTTCTTTGTCAGGTGACGATTGCAGAAGAAACTAGTTTGACTTTTTCTACTATGCTGTGTCACTTGGAGTTATTCCTTTGCACTTGAATAGTGGAGCATAAGTGCCTGAGTAGGTTATGGCACCCATCTGGATTAAGAGCAATTGTGATACATGCAGTTAATGCCAAGTGGATTCTGGCTTTCCATATCTAAAGGGAATAATCTACAAGATGGACTCGGCAGAGGAAAGAAGTCACACTTGTTCCTGTATGCATTCTTCCTTGACAAAGATTCACTTGTACTGTTTCTTTGTCAGGTGACGATTGCAGAAGAAACAAGTTTAACTTTTTCTAGTATGCTGTGTCTTTTGGAGATATGCCTTTGCATTTTTTTTTTTTTTTTTTTTGCTGCTGGAGCTTCTCCTCCTTCTCTTTCTCTTCTTGCTGCTGATAATGCCTTTTTTTGGGGGGGATTTTCTATTTTATATTTTTTTTTTGGATTTTCTATTTTATATATTTTTTCTTTTTTTTCTTTTTTTGCTGCTGGAGCTTCTCCTCCTCCTTCTTTTTCTCTTCTTGCTGCTGATGCTGCCTTTTGGGGGGGGGGGATTTTCTATTTTATATTTTTTTTGGATTTTCTATTTTCTATTTTGATTTATTTTTTTTTCCTGCTGGATCTTCTCCTCCTCCTTCTTTTTTCTCTTCTTGCTGCTGATGCTGCATTTTTGGGGGGATTTTCTATTTTATATGTTTTTTGGATTTTTTATTTTGTATTTTTTTTATTTTTTTTTTTTATTTCTTTGCTGCTGGAGCTTCTCCTCCTCCTTCTCTTTCTCTTCTTGCTGCTGATGCTGCCTTTTTTTGGGATTTTTTATTTTATATTTTTTGGGGGGATTTCCCATTTCATTTTTTTTTGGATTTTCTATTTTCTATTTTTTTTGGATTTTTTTTTTGCTGCTGGGGCTTCTCCTCCTCCTTCTCTTTCTCTTCTTGCTGCTGATGCTGCCTTTTTTTTAGGGATTTTTTATTTTATATTTTTGGGGGGATTTTCTATTTTATATTATTTTTGGATTTTCTATTTTGTATTTTTTTTTTATTTTTTTTTTTTTTTTTTTTTTTGCTGCTGGAGCTTCTCCTCCTTCTTCTTTTTCTCTTTTTGCTGCTGATGCTGCCTTTTTTCGATTTTCTATTTTATATTTTTTTTTTATTTTCTATTTTATATTTTTTTGGGATTTTTTTTTTATTTTTGCTGCTGTAGCTTCTCCTTTTCCTTCTCTTTCTCTTCTTGCTGCTGATGCTGCCTTTTATTTTGGATTTTCCATTTTATATTTTTTTGGGATTTTCTATTTTCTATTTTTTTTTATTTTTTTTTTTTTATTTTTTTTTTTTTTGCTGCTGGAGCTTCCCCTCCATCTTCTCTTTCTTTTGCTGCTGATGCTACCTTTTTTGGGGGATTTTCTATCTTATAATTTTTTGGGATTTTCTATTTTCTATTTTTTATATATATATATATATATTTTTTTTTTTTTTTTTTTTTTTTGCTGCTGGAGCTTCTCCTCCTCCTTCTCTTTCTCTTCTTGCTGCTGATGCTGCCTTGTTTTGGGGATTTTCTATTTTATATTTTTTTGGATTTTCTATTTTCTATTTTTTATTTTTTTTTTTTTTTTTTTTTTTTGCTGCTGGAGCTTCTCCTCCTCCTTTTCTTTCTCTTCTTGTTGCTGATGCTGCCTTTTTTTGGGATTTTCTATTTTATATTTTTTTTAGATTTTTTATTTTATATATATATTTTTTAATTTTTTTTTGCTGCTGGAGCTTCTCCTCCTCCTTCTCTTTCTCTTCTTGCTGCTGATGCTGCCTTTTTTGGGATTTTCTTTTTTTTTTTTAGGGATTTTCTGTTTTATATTTTTTGGGGATTTTCTATTTCATATTTTCTTTGGATTTTTTATTTTATATTTTTAGATTTTTTTTTGCTGCTGGAGCTTCTCCTCCTCCTTCTCTTTTTCTTCTAGCTGCTGATGCTGCCTTTTTTTTCAGGGATTTTCTGTTTTATATTTTTTGGGGATTTTCTATTTCATATTTTTTTGGATTTTTTATTTTATATTTTTAGATTTTTTTTGCTGCTGGAGCTTCTCCTCCTCCTTCTCTTTTTCTTCTAGCTCCTGATGCTGCCTTTTTTTAGGGATTTTCTATTTTATATTTTTGGGGGGATTTTCTATTTTCTATTTTTTTTTTATTTTCTATTTTATATTTTTCTTGGATTTTTTTTTTTTTTTTTGCCGCTGGAGCTTCTCCTTTTCCTTCTTTTTCTCTTCTTGCTGCTGATGCTGCCTTTTTTTTTAGGGATTTTCTGTTTTATATTTTTTTGGGGATTTTCTATTTCATATTTTTTTTGGATTTTCTATTTTATATTTTTGGATTTTTTTTTGCTGCTGGAGCTTCTCCTCCTCCTTCTCTTTTTTTCTAGCTGCTGATGCTGTTTTTTTTTAGGGATTTTCTATTTTATATTTTTTTGGGGATTTTCTATTTTATATTTGTTTTGGATTTTCTATTTTATATTTTTCTTGGATTTTTTTTTTTGGCTGCTGGAGCTTCTCCTTTTCCTTCATTTTCTCTTCTTGCTGCTGATGCTGCCTTTTTTTAGGGATTTTGTATTTTCTATTTTTTTTATTTTCTATTTATTATTTTTTTTTTTTTTTTTTTTTTTTTTTTTTTTTTTTTTTTTTTTGCTGCTGGAGCTTCTCCTCCTCCTTCTCTTTCTCTTCTTGCTGCTGATGCTGCCTTTTATTGGGATTTTCTATTTTATATTTTTTTGGGATTTTATATCTTATATTTTTTTGGATTTTTTTTTTTTTTTTTGCTGCTGGAGCTTCTCCTCCTCCTTCTCTTTCTCTTCTTGCTTCTGATGCTGCCTTTTTTTGGGATTTTCCATTTTATATATATATATATATATATATATATATATATATATATATATATATATATATATATATATATATATATATATATTTTTTTTTTTTTTGCAGCTGGAGCTTCTCCTCCTTCTCTTTCTCTTCTTGCTCCTGATGCTGCTTTTTTTTGGGATTTTCTATTTTACATTTTTTTTTTTCTGCTGGAGCTTCTCCTCCTCCTTCTCTTTTTCTTCTAGCTGATGATGCTGCCTTTTTTTAGGGATTTTCTATTTTATATTTTTTTGGGGATTTTCTATTTTATATTTTTTGGGATTTTCTATTTTATATTTTTTGGGGGGATTTTCTCTCTTATATTTTTTTGGATTTTTTTTTGCTGCTGGAGCTTCTCCTCCTCCTTCTCTTTCTCTTCTTGCTGCTGATGCTGCCTTTTTTTTGGGGATTTTCTATTTTATATTTTTTTGGGGATTTTCTATTTTATATTTTTTTGGGGATTTTCTATTTTATATTTTTTTGGGGATTTTCTATTTTATATTTTTTTGGGATTTTCTATTTTATATTTTTTGGGGGGATTTTCTCTCTTATATTTTTTTGGATTTTTTTTTTGCTGCTGGAGCTTCTCCTCCTCCTTCTCTTTCTCTTCTTGTTGCTGATGCTGCCTTTTTTTGGGGATTTTCTATTTTATATTTTTTTTAGATTTTTTATTTTATATATATATTTTTTTATTTATTTTTGCTGCTGGAGCTTCTCCTCCTCCTTCTCTTTCTCTTCTTGCTGCTGATGCTGCCTTTTTTTTTGGATTTTCTATTCTATTTCTTTTGGATTTTCTATTTTCTATTTTTTTTTTTTTTTTTTTTTTTTTTTTTTTTTTTTTGCTGCTGGAGCTTCTCCTCCTCCTTCTCTTTTTCTTCTAACTGCTGATGCTGCCTTTTTTTTTTTAGGGATTTTCTGTTTTATATTTTTTGGGGATTTTCTATTTCATATTTTTTTGGGATTTTTTATTTTATATTTTTGGATTTTTTTTTGCTGCTGGAGCTTCTCCTCCTCCTTCTCTTTTTCTTCTAGCTGCTGATGCTGCCTTTTTTAGGGATTTTCTATTTTATATTTTTTGGGGGATTTTCTATTTTCTATTTTTTTGGATTTTCTATTTTATATTTTTCTTGGATTTTTTTTTTTCTTTTTGCTGCTGGAGCTTCTCCTTTTCCTTCTTTTTCTCTTCTTGCTGCTGATGCTGCCTTTTTTTTTAGGGATTTTCTGTTTTATATTTTTTTGGGGATTTTCTATTTCATATTTTTTTTGGATTTTCTATTTTATATTTTTGGATTTTTTTTTTGCTGCTGGAGCTTCTCCTCCTCCTTCTCTTTTTTTTCTAGCTGCTGATGCTGCCTTTTTTTAGGGATATTCTATTTTATATTTTTTTGGGGATTTTCTATTTTATATTTGTTTTGGATTTTCTATTTTATATTTTTCTTGGATTTTTTTTTTTGGCTGCTGGAGCTTCTCCTTTTCCTTCATTTTCTCTTCTTGCTGCTGATGCTGCCTTTTTTTAGGGATTTTGTATTTTCTATTTTTTTTATTTTCTATTTATTATTTTTTTTTTTTTTTTTTTTTTTTTTTTTTTTTTTTTTTTTTTTTTTTTTTTTTGCTGCTGGAGCTTCTCCTCCTCCTTCTCTTTCTCTTCTTGCTCCTGCTGCTGCTTTTTTTTGGGATTTTCTATTTTTCATTTTTTTTTTTTTTTTTTGCTGCTGGAGCTTCTCCTCCTTTTCTTTCTCTTCTTGCTGCTGATAATGCCTTTTTTAGGGATTTTCTATTTTATATTTTTTGGGGATTTTCTACTTTATATTTTTTGGGGATTTTCTATTTTATATTTTTTGGGGGGATTTTCTCTCTTATATTTTTTTGGATTTTTTTTTTTTGCTGCTGGAGCTTCTCCTCCTTCTCTTTCTCTTCTTGCTGCTGATGCTGCCTTTTTTTTTTGGATTTTTTATTCTATTTTTTTTGGATTTTCTATTTTACATTTTTTTTTTTTTTTTTTTTTTTTTTTTTTTTTTTTTTTTGGCTGCTGGAGCTTCTCCTCCTCCTTCTCTTTCTCTTCTTGCTGCCGATGCTGCCTTTTTTTTAGGGATTTTCTGTTTTATACTTTTTGGGGCTTTTCTATTTCATGTTTTTTTGGATTTTCTATTTTATATTTTTGGATTTTTTTTTGCTGCTGGAGCTTCTCCTCCTCCTTCTCTTTCTCTTCTTGCTTCTGATGCTGCCTTTTATTTTTTGGGATTTTCTA
>NC_090744.1:26198668-26211168 GCF_036898095.1 Palaemon carinicauda
ATGCAGTCCTTTGCACTATCAAAAGCTCCACTTGAGCATCTTGTGGTTCTCTTTCCTGGCACAGAAGCATTACTTTTCTTTGCAACATGGCTTTTAATGTTTTTAACATTAATATACTGTTGACAACAGCTTTTATGCACTTTCATACCAGCTTCAACTACAAGATCGTCTTTCCGCTTGACACTGGCATCATTTATTCCTTTTGGCCCCTTCCACTGAACTGTAACCCAGTTATCACTGAATTCCTCAATCTCCTCCTTACAGATTAGACAAGAAGCTTGACTGACTGTGCTTGCACTCATTGTTGAATCATATCTGAAATAGAGAAAGATGCGAATTAGTTATGCAGTTAGATTCAATCAAATATATGGAAAATGCCACCTCTAACCCCTAAACATTGACACATAATAGGCCAACATTATTTTTTATGATCTTAACGTGTTCTTTGCCCCCAAAAATGTAAGAATAGACACCAAGATCATCAAATTTGAGTTGATAGTTATAGAGTTATGATCGTTCAAAGGTTTCGGTGGCCATCTTGGACGCCATCTTGAAAAAAACACTCTTCCGGGGGTCAAAGTTTGGTAAACTTTTAGTATGTTAAAAAGGACATCAAAACCTACCAAAATCAGTTAAGAAACCTTTTGTTACAATTTTTGGGGGGGTTAAACCGTATTTTCCCCTGACTATTAGCTGTTATGCGAATAGGAAATAATCAAAATTCATTAACGTTTACGTTGGTAATTTCAAAATCTCAAATACAGTTTTGAATTTGCATAAGAGTCCATAATTACTTGAGCTGATTTTGAAATTGTTTTAGAAAGAAACATATTGTTCTAGTGCATTCACTTCGGAATGCAAGCCGTACACTTTCTGTACCATGTATCGTTCATTCGGTTTTAATTCATATATGAGCTTTTGATGAGCGTTTGAATTAGTCTAAAATTTTAGAATTCCTCAAACTGGTATTTTAGGATATTTGTTACTCATGATGTTCATTGGTGAGGTAAGTTTTGTTCTTTATAATAAGATGGTACACTTTGCTTCTGGTGTAATCAGTGGTGCATTTTTCAAGATAAATATTAATAATAGAATATTGTCTGAAACCTTAAAAGAGATCCAGGATCGGACACACAAGAGCACGTGTCTTGCTATAATAAAGGCAATCTTAACCACAACAACAACAACCACAACAACAACAACAACAACAACAACACCATCATAAAAGGCGCGATAAAGATATTACAGTCCTCTGTATAAAATCTTATATATCTACAGAAATAACGGTGAAAATGTCATATTCATAAAAGTTTTGATAATTATGATAATAACGATAATTTTAATAGTTTTAATAGTTTCAATAACAATGATAATTTTGATAATTATATTTTTAGTAATTTTGATAATAATTTTAATGATTTCGTACCTTTCGACTTTTATATTCTTGTCTGGAAGTAAGCAACTAAATTCTCTGGTTTTTACCAGTTTTGTTCAAGTTTTCTGCAATCTTTCCATCACCCATCAACTTGCTTAAGGCTGTTTTATTTTATGAATATTTTTGATTGAAAAAGAAACTCCCATGGACAAAACAAAGTTATAAGCCTGATATTATGCAATGTTCTGGATACTATGCTGGGTTTACAGTATTATTATTATTATTATTATTATTATTATTATTATTATTATTATTATTATTATTGTTGTTGTTGTTGTTGTTGTTAGTTTAGCTACATTCTTAGTTGGAAAAGCAATTTTCTATAAGCCCAAGAGCTCCAACAGGAAAAAATAACCCAGTGAGGAAACGAAACAAGGAAATTTTTCAAGAAAAGTATTGAACAATTAAATAAAATATTTTAAGAACAGTAACAACCTTGAAATAGATTTTTTTTATGAATAAACTATACATGCAAAAACTTATATAAAAAAACAAGATGAAGAGAAATAAGATAGAATAGTGTGCCCGAGTGTACCCTCAAGCTAGAGATAGACCCAGAGCTCGGAGGGTTTTATTTATGTTTTTGAGTGCAAAAGGTCTGTTTGTTGTTTCCATAGTAGAATTTTCTCAGGAATTCAAAAATCTATTTCTTACAAACACAGCCGTAGCCGTTTTTTCAGAAACTGACGTTAAAGATGGGTACCCTTTCTGATAAAGAGCAATCTCCATACATATTAATTTAAATGCACATTTCCCAAATTTAAATGTATATAATGACTCCAAATAATTATTTTATGTTAAGAATACCTTATTATGCTTCATTTGGTGTGATTAATGTTTGATTGTTTTGATTTTTGTTCTTTAAGATAAGCCTAGATGTCGCCAAAAGTTGTCGCGAACAAGTGAATGGTAATCGTGGTGGTAATGGTGATGATGATGTCGCATAAATATTATTTGTGCTTTCAGGTTATTAGTGTAGTGTAAAAAATGGCAAATAAGATCTCTTGTATTCTCCATACCACTAGAAAATGCATGGATGAGGTAAAGACATTTGATCCAGATTCATGGGAGAAAGTCAAACATGCTGATGGTGCACGGCGAAAATTATTCAAAGATTCAAAATACTTTTCAGTTAAGCTTCCTGACTATTATGGTGATAAAGATGGGTATCACTCTCAATGTTATAAAAGTTTCACTGCTGTTCGTCAGACCATACCAGACAATTTACATGCAAAGGCAAATACATCTGAAAAAAAAAACTTACGATCCAGCATTGAACGTAACTCAGCATCTAGCACAGGGATTTTCCCAAAACTATGCTTGTTCTGTTACTGGAGTGAAAAGACAGCAGGAAAAAACAAGCCAAAAGAAAGACTAGGCGACTGTGAAACCATTGCGAGTGCCCAAAGTATCCAAACTGCAGCATAGACACTGTGTGATGGACAGCTTTTGGCAAAAATTACTGGTATTGGCCTCATCTCTAAAGAGGTCAAATATCACCACTCCTGCAGAAAATTTTACCTTCAACGTGCCCAAAGAGAACTGGTGACATCCAATCATACATCCAAAAAATCACAAGCCCACAAGACTGCTTTCATTGAGCTAAAACAATACATTGACAAAACATTCATTGAAAACGAAGGTGCTGAACTGCTTACCTCAATACATGGCAGGTATATGTCAAGCTTGGAATCTGATGAATCAACATATTCTGCCCAGTCACTTTGCCAGAAAATATAGAACACTTATCCAACACTGAAGCAGACAAAGCAGAGCAATAAGTCTGGCACAATAATTTATAGTTGCACTCTCACACCAGATTCTGCAATACGTCTGGCAACATTTGATGAGCGCAACATCAAGGAAGCAGCATTGTAAATTCGTTCTCTTGTATTCAGTGCCAAGACCAAACAGAAAAACCTACCAGATCCACTGACTGCTGAAGCTCTAGCAGAAGATCAAATAGCAAATAGACACTCCTACATCGCTTCTGACATTCTTTCAAATCCTCTTTGCAAGCTCTGACAATCCAGCTGAGCATATCAAAAGGCAAGCACAGTCTTTGGCTGATAATGTTAATGACATGAAGGTTATTGAATTGAAGGGCACCAGAGATTTGTTTGGAAGTCTTTTCTACCTTAGTACCACACAGAATATTGACCTAGAGCTAGTCTTTACCTACCCTCTCACCCCCGTACCCATATCATTGGCACATGATGACGGAAGCATCAACAAAACGGATAAGGCCAGGCTCCTTCACAAGATTGAAGGCATGGTAGACAGCACACCCCTCCTAGTAAAACGGACATTACCATCATCGGCGCCATGTTCTTGTTGCATACACTGCAGAATTTACCACCAACATTTGGGGCATTGGCTCAGCTGATCATCTGTTGGTTGTGCTAGAAGCCGTCTCATCGAATAGATTTGGTTTGTGACACCTACATCACTCCTATTAAATATGTGGAACACTCAAGACGTAGAAATGACAATGCAATATACACCATAGCAGGGCCAAAGCAGAAGTATCCAAAAGACTGGCAGAAGGCATTGTGGTCATCAGCTTTCAAGACAGCATTTTTTCAGTTCCTCCTGACAGATTGAACTGAACACACATATAAATATCTTGGCTGGTCACATAGTCTATCTCGCTCTTGACAAAACCTGCTACTCCTTCAATACCAGGGACGGAAAAGTCCACAGAGAAGAGATCCCACAGCTTAGATGTCTCCATGAAGAAGCTGATACACGGATTATGTACCATCTACATCACATCCTCGAAAAGAACAGATGTTCTTCAGTAGTCATCAGAAGTTCGGACACAGATGTGTTTATTTTGCTCCTGTATCACATTGAAATCATACGAATGGCAGCAGTTTCACTATTTGGATGGATGCTGGCCTTAGCAGTAACAACACAAGGAGACACATTAACATCTCACTGCTGGTGGATCATATGGATCGAGCCATGATTGATGCTTTACCAGCATTGCATGCCTTCACTGGTTCAGACTACACATCATCATTTATGAGCAAAGGAAAGCTGAAAGCCTTGCAGTTGATTTTGAAGCATGACAATTTTAAGGAAGCTTTTGCAAACCTTGTGGTTAATGCTGTAGTCACTCCTGAAGGTTTGGCTTCTATTGAAAAGTTCACTTGTGCATTGTATGGTTTGCCCAAACTCAACAGCATCAATGATGCTAGATTTGCTCTTTTCCAACAGAAGTATGCACCAAAGAGGGATGAAAATTCTTTAGAAAAATTTCAAGGAATTAATCCTAGCAGCATGCCACCAAGTCAGAAAGTCCTGCTCAATAAAATCCACAGAACCAACTATGTTGCTGCCATGCGGAAAAATGCCAAACGTCCTCAACCGTGCACAACTCCAGCCGAGGAACACGGATGGAAGCTGGTCGGCAACTCATTTGTTATTGACTGGTTCAATGGAAACCAACTTCCACAGAGTGCGGTACGTCATCTTAGTCATGATACAGAAGATGACATCAACATAGATGTGACTGATAATCAAACTCAGTTTGACTCTACAGTAGTGATGAATCTGACTTTGATGATGGACAGTAAACTTTGTGTCATCATGAAATGAATGATTTGATTAGGATACATAGAGAACAGTTTGCTGCCAGCATGATAGCATTAGAATATATATATATATATATATATATATATATATATATATATATATATATATATATATATATATACACTACTATGCCCATGGGCCATGACCTTTGCATATTTAAATATATCATTGCAACACCAAAAGTAATGCTATAGTGTAATTTAAATTATCATCCACTTCTTGGTATAATTCAAAACGCAATTATTTGTTTGTGTACACATCTAATTTGCATTACAATTAATTGAAAGCTATAATATGTTAATGTTCAAAATAAACATACTTTGAGACATTGGAAAGAATAAGTTATTTCAATTGCATGTACAACAATATATTGGCCTTTGATTGGTAGAAAATCCGAAAAAGAGAAAATTACAAAATGCTACTTATTCACAATAACTTTCCGTGACATCTTTGATAATCTGAAATTTAAAAAACAACAACGAAATAATCCTACATTAGTCACATCAAATGAATCATAGAAAGATATCGTTACCAAAAAATAATTATTTGGAGGCACTTTATACGTTAACATTTGGCAAATGAACATTTAAATTGAAATGTATAACATTGGGAGGCACCATAGAGAAAGTTAATTTTCAAAAGGGGTACCCATATTCAATGCGCATTTCTGAAAAAACGGCTACCGCTGTGTTTGTAAGAAATAGATTTTTTAATTCCTGAGAAAATTCTACTATAGAACCAACTAACAGACCTTTTGCACTCAAAAACATAAATAAAACCCCCCGAGCTCTGGGACTAAGAACTCTACCCCAAGACAGTGGAAGACCATGGTACAGAGGCTATGGCACTACCTAAGGCTAGAGAACAATGGTTGGATTTTGGAGTGTCCTTCTAGAAGAGCTGCTTACCATAGCTGAAATATCTCTTCTACCTTTACCAAGAGGAAAGTAGCCACTGAACAATTAGAAGTGCAATAGTTAACCCCCTTGAGGGATGAAGAATTGCTTTGTAATCTGTGTTGTCAGGTGTATGAGGACAGAGGAAAATGTAGACAGAATAGGACAAACTATTTAGTGTATGTGTAGGCAAAGGAAAATGAACCGTAACCAGAGGAAGGGATCCAATGAAATACTGTCTGGCCAATCAAAGAACCCAATATCTCTAGCGGTCGTATCTCAAAGATTTTCTCCGAGTCGCCTTGTAGTTTCTATAGGCCGCTATGCTGTTACCGCGCGGGTTACCAGTGCACAGTAAATCACTGTGGCTCGAGCGGACAGCATGTTAAGGACCTTATTGTCCATTGATTTCTAAACCGCACGGACAAAACCGCGCGGTCATAACCGCGTGGACAAAACAGCGCGGACAAAACAGAGCTTACAAAACCGCGCGGACAAAACAGCCAACCTTCAACCTACTAAGAAATCAACCAGTCATTGATATTTTTCCACATTTAAATCCTCTTCTTGGTTGCTTAATGTTTTCGTAAATTACTTAATTGATAATGATGATAGATATAATAATAACGATAATGATGATTTATTATCATCATCGTATTTTTAAAAGGACTCTATACAATTTTAATTAAAACATGACGTATTTTGCAGTAATGAAAGAAAACCCAATCACAATGTATGTACCTCCCTGAGGAAAATCTTGCTGATTAATATCGGAATTCCATTGGGGTCTTTGTCTAACATAGATAGGAATTATTAGAAGTAAATTATCATTACTTTCAGTTATAGATATCATAATTATTATTATTAATATTCTTTATATAGATGTGTATATATATATATATATATATATATATATATATATATATATATATATATATATTCAAATAAGCCATATATATTTTTGATACATTAATGTCTGGATTCTCTTAACGACCTCGGGATCAGAGCCCCAGGCAATCCAGACATTAATGTATCAAAAATATACATGGCTTATTTGAATATGAAAAACACGTCTAAATGTGCAAAATTTATCATATATATATATATATATATATATATATATATATATATATATATATATATATATATATATGTTTATACACACACATCAACATCAACTACAAATCTATAAAAATGCAACCGTTTCTAGTCCACTGCAGGACGAAGGCCTCAGACATATCTTGGTCATGTCTGGGGTTTGGTCATTTTCACCACCCCGCTGGAAACTTGGGATTGATGATGGTGGGAGACTTAACTTTGATAGCTCACAGCAAACCACCCTAGTACGAATGGCCCAGACTAGTAGGCTACAGCTTTGATGATCATGGCGATACACAAACCACGTTAAGGTATCGCCACTCAGAAAGGAATTTATATATATATATATATATATATATATATATATATATATATATATATATATTATATATATTTATATATATTATATTTATATATAGATATATATATATATTATATATATTTATATATATTATATTTATATATAGATATATATATATATATATATATATATATATGTGTGTGTGTGTGTGTGTGTGTGTCTGTGTGTGTGTGTGTGTGTATGTAATAAAAACAATCTGATCACGACTTTGTACATATTAAAGGGTGTATGTTCTATTTATAAGTGGATTATATATATATATATATATATATATATATATATATATATATATATATATTTATATATATATATATATATATATATATGTATGTATGTATGTATGTATATATTGCAATAAAATTCAGATAAACAGCCTAAGATATCCGGAATATTTCCCTTTGGTTTATATGGTATTTTCTAACTTAAAATTTAATTATAATTGTTTTTTGTTACTTTTTAACTAAAGGTTGATTGATAGTATTTTGAACGAAGAATATTAGTTGTTTTGAAGAATTTTTTTTTTTTTTTTTTTTTTTTTTTTTTTTTTTTTTTTTTTTTAGAACGCGAACGCATGGTAGAAGGTGTTGATGGGATCATAGCGTAAATGACTCCCCTTAATGAGCCCTTGCGTCGTCTGTTAAATGAAGCAGTTGTGCATCTTTCGCCTGGAACGAAATTAATGATCAGATTCTGCCTAACATAACCGTATTCCTCACTGAATGATTTACCAGAACCCCCCCCCCCTCTCTCTCTCTCTCTCTCTCTCTCTCTCTCTCTCTCTCTCTCTCTCTCTCTCTTTACGGGCTGCCTTAGCGCCAGAGCCCGTGGCTTGCACCTTCTGTGCAAGTCGCTCTGATAGCAGTAGCACTCTCTCTCTCTCTCTCTCTCTCTCTCTCTCTCTCTCTCTCTCTCTCTCTCTCTCTCTCTCTCTCTCTCTCTTTTTACCGGCTGCCTTAGTGCAAGAGCCTTAGTGCAAGTCGCTCAAATAGCAGTAGCACTCTCTCTCTCTCTCTCTCTCTCTCTCTCTCTCTCTCTCTCTCTCTCTCTCTCTCTCTCTCTGGTGGTAATGACTTAATTTGTGTTGTCTTTGAAAGGGCAGATACATTTTAGTAATTAAATGACATTTGATAGCAGTTCATTTACATTTTATGTCGTCATGTACAGTTGGAGACAGAAATTACTGGTACACCTCGGGAAGATAATTAAGAAAGTAAGACAATCTTAACTGATAAATCCACAAGGAGAATTAGATACACATAAAATCAAAGACTTCTTTGTGGTGGTCTATTGGAAACGTCCCTATCTGTTGATCTGCCGGACTAAAGTTCGAGTCCCGCTCAAAGTCGATAGTTTCTAGTACTGTCTGCAACCTCACCATCCTTGTGAGCAAAGGATAGGGGCGCAGTGTTTAGGGAAACCTATAGGTCTACCTGATGAGTCATCAGCAGTCATTGCCTGGCCCTCCCTGGTCTTAGCTTAGGTAGGGAAGGGGCTTAGGCGCTGATGATAGGGTTAGACCCTAGGTATTGTTCTGCTAGCTAGAATTCCTTACCTCTGCCATTCATGAGTGGCCTTTAGACCTTATGATTTTGTGATAGTTCTGTTTTTCATGTTTCAGGTTTTCTGGTATCCCTGAGAAAGATCTTCAGGCTCGCTAGTTGTTAATGTTGTTGTTATTATAATTCACTCGTAAAAATAAGACTATGAAAGTGAGGAAACAGGAGATTTAAGAACATTTAGGAAAGTAAAATGAGATATAAATTATATAAATGAAGATATAAAAAATATATAAATTTAACTAAAAAAAACGAATAATTATTTATGTAATGGAAAATGGCTCTCTCTCTCTCTCTCTCTCTCTCTCTCTCTCTCTCTCTCTCTCTCTCTCTCTCTCTCTCTCTCTCAACTTACCTGAATGTTCATCTGTATGAAGCAGTTCTCAATGTTATTTAAGGTTACATATCAATAGCACATGAGCAGTTGATTACTTTTAAAAGACATGAAAAGTTATTAAATTATTAAATCAAGGTTTTGATAACTTTGAGATTAAGTCACGTGTCACTAACGCTTTCTGATAGTCATGTTAATTGTGGTGGCCCATGTGGTATTCCTGACCGGTGAACGCCAGACTGTAGTTCAAGTGTCGCTCAAACTCGTTAGTTTCTTTGGTCTCTGCAACCTTTTCCTCCTTATGACCTATGGTTGGGGTGTTTTGGAGAGCCTATAGGTCTATCGTTTGAGTCATCAGCAGCCATTGCCTGGCTCTCCTTGGTCTTAGCTTGGGTGGAGCGGGAGTTTGGTCGCTGATCATATGTATATATGGTCAGTCTCTAGGGCATTGTCCTGCTCGATAGGCAGTGTCACTTTCCCTTGCCTCTGGCATTTATGAGTGGCCTTTAAACCTTTAAACGTGTAATTGTATTTTCCTCTATAACTTGAAACAAATGAAAATCATTATGCGTTAGAACGATTTAAGTCATTAATACTATCCAAACAGAAACGTCGTTGGCAAACTCTCTCTCTCTCTCTCTCTCTCTCTCTCTCTCTCTCTCTCTCTCTCTCTCTCAATATTGGCCGTCATCTTTAGTTCACCTGAATCAGGTTAAAATATGCATGTGGGCAGGTGGCATATTCCACGCTTAAGCAATAACAAGCGATCATAATAGCCTGATACCTTTGAGTAGAATCTAGATACTCGCTCTTATTAGAGAGAGAGAGAGAGAGAGAGAGAGAGAGAGAGAGAGAGAGAGAGAGAGAGAGAGAATATATATATATATATATATGAATATATATATATATATATATATATATATATATATATATATATATATGTATATATATATATATGTGTGTGTATATATATAAACATATATATACTGTATATATATATGTGTATATTTGTATATATATAATATATATATATATATATATATATATATATATATATATATATTACCGAATGTCTTTTATAATTGGAAGCGATTATACCTAGATGTGTAAAAACCAGTATCATAGACAGAGAGAGAGAGAGAGAGAGAGAGAGAGAGAGAGAGAGAGAGAGAGAGAGAGAGAGAGAGAGAGAGAGAGAGGTAACGACGCAGTTCATCATTGAAAATTCAAATTTATGTAGCAAATACATTTTATGGAATAATAAAAGAAAGCTAGAACTACTATTTATTCGGCTTCATCCAGTGAATTCAGCCGTGTGTAATTTCAGATTCAGCTTTGCTATGAGGATTTATTCTGGGCAATTTCGTTGCCGCGAGAAAGTTGGATTAACTGACTGTGGTTTATGGAAGAGCAGCATTGCTTGCAGAGAGAGAATTTTTAGGAATTATTAGACATTGTTTACTTAGAAAATTTATAATGGGAATTAATTTGAGTTAGAGAATTGTTTCCTTAGAAAATTTATAATTGGAATTATTTTGAGTTGAATAATTATTTTCTAAAAAAAATATATAATGGAAATTAGAGTTAAATCATTATTTTCTTAGAAAATTTATAATGGGATTTCATTTGAGTTAGATAATTGTTTCCTTAGAAAATTTATAATGGGAATTAATTTGAGTTAAATAATTGTTTTCTTAGAAAATTTATAATGGGAATTAATTTGAGTTAAATAATTGTTTTCTTAGAAAATTTATAGTGGGAATTATTTTGAGTTGAATAATTATTTTCTAAAAAAAATATATAATGGAAATTAGAGTTAAATCATTATTTTTTTAGAAAATTTATAATGGGATTTCATTTGAGTTAGATAATTGTTTCCTTAGAAAATTTATAATGGGAATTAATTTGAGTTAAATAATTGTTTTCTTTCAAAAATTTATAATGGGAATTACTTTGAGATAAATAATTGTTTCCTTAGAAAATTTATAATGGGAATTAATTTGAGTTGAATAATTGTTTCCTTAGAAAATTTATAGTGGGAATTATTTTGAATTTAATAATTATTTTCTTTAAAAATTTATAATGGGAATTAATTTGAGTTAAATAATTGTTTCCTTAGAAAATTTATAATGGGAATTATTTTGAATTAAATAATTGTTACCTTAGAAAATTTATAATGGAAATTAATTTGAGTTAAATCATTATTTTCTTAGAAAATTTATAATGGAAATTATTTTGAGTTAAATCATTATTTTCTTAGAAGATTTATAATGGAAATTATTTAGAGTTAACAATTCTTTTCTTAGAAAATTCATAATGGGAATTAGTTTGAGTTTAGTGAAAGATTGAAAAAAGCAAATCAGACAATGGTTATGTTAGATAAATTTGGAAATCAAATCGTCTGAAATTACATAAAAATCAGGGTATATATCAGTTCAGTGAGATCTGTGTTACTATATAGACATGAGTTGTAGTATAACAATGAAACAGTATCTAACAGATTTAGTAGATTTAAAAACAAAGCCCTCAGAAGGATATTGGGAGTTAAGTGGCAGGACATGATTAGAAATGAAACTATAAGAGAGATTACTCGAGTGCCATGTGTGGATGAAATCATGGTGAAGGGTAGATGGAGATGGTTTGGGCATGCTCTTCGCACTCCCCAAGAGAGATTAGTTCACCAAACTTTCAACTGGACTCCACAAGGCACTAGAAGAGTTGGAAGACCCAGGCCTACATGGCTGAGGACTATGAAACGTGATGTAGATGATGAGTGGAGAAGTATTGATTTATAAGCCCAAGGCAAAGACGACTGGCGAAATCTAACCAAGGCCCTTTGCGTCAATAGGCGTAGGAGGAGATGAGGATGATGATGATTATTACATATTTTGTTCTTTAAAAAATTTGATTGGGAATTGTTAAGCTTTTTCTTAGAAACTTTATAATGGGAATTATTAGACTTTTTATTCTTAGAAAATTTTGACTTTTATTTTCTTAGAAAAATTTATAATGTGAATTATTAGATTATTTTATTAGAAATTTTTTAGTGGTTAGTATTAGACGTTTTATTAGAAAATCTATAATGGAGTTATTAGATTTTTTGTTTAGAAAATTTCTAGCGGGAATTATTAAAGTTTTTTCTTTTGTATATTATTGAAATGCAAATGTCGTGTTCCATTTCAAATTGCACCTCGTACGTATACTCCTGCAAATATTTTTC
>NC_090744.1:26213668-26218668 GCF_036898095.1 Palaemon carinicauda
GCAAATGCTTTTTTGATGACCAGGCGGACATGAGTCTCTTTATAGTTTATATATGACATATTTGTTTTTGACGTTGTTAATAGTTTATATATGACATATCTGTTTTGACGTTGTTGCCTTTTTTAGAATGATCTATTGTTAATTTATTCTCTTCATTTATTTATTTCCTTATTTCCTTTCCTCGCTGGGCTATTTTTCCCTATTGGGGCCCCTGGGCTTATAGCATCTTGCTTTTCCAACTAGGGTTGTAGCTTGGATAGTAATAATAATAGTAATAATAATTATATTAATAAGACTCCTTATTGCTCATTACAGTTTACCTGGCAGTGCCAGAGTGTGGACGTGTTGTGTAGAGCTCTGTTATACATGTCCTGGGTCGGGTTTAGCTTTTGTGTTTCTCGCTTATATCATTGAAAAGATATTATAGTCCATTTCTTTTAGCGAGTCATATTTGCACCGACTCGCAGCGGTGCCCTTTTAGCTCGGAAAAGTTTCCGGATCGCTGATTGGTTGGACAGGATAATTCTAACCAATCAGCGACCAGGAAACCTTATCCGAGCTAAAAGGGCACCGTTGCGAGTCGGTGCAAATATGACTCGCTAAAAGAAATGGACTATAGTTAGTCTTATGGAGAAACCTAAGTGATGAGAAGCAGTACACTATGTCTGCTTTATATGTAATAACACGGAGGGAGAACGGAAAAAATGGATAGTATGTGAATGTAATAGACTCTACCATAAGAAATGTGTGCATGTAGTGACAGCCATCACTGATAATGAATGGAATAACCTAGATTGGTTATCCCCACACTGCGCACGTGAAGCCAGACAAAAGAATCTAGTAATATCAAAATTAAAGGAAGATATGAACGTGAGAGATCTGGCCTTGAATGAACAAGATGCGAAAATAGATGACTTGGAAAACAAACTTGCGGACCTTGTGCGCAGACGCAGCAAATTCCAGCCAGACCACCGACCTCACTGAGAAAGTTGACATTCTTTCCATCAATAATGGAATCAATTAAAGCAACACTTCAAACATTGATAGACCCAAAACCGGAGAAACCGACATTTGCTGACAAAGTTGAAGAAAAAAAAATATGTTGATAATTAAATCGACTAATACAACAACTAAAATTACTGAAAGAAACCGTGAGGTTGAACAATCGCTTAAAGACATTCCTATACTTAACACGAGGTCAACTACGAATGGAAATGTTGTTGTAAACTTTGTAAACAATATGATCAGAGAAGAGGCGGCAAGCAAAATTCAGACATTGATGGCTGACACTGAAACGAGAAAAATTGGAAAACTAAAACCAAAAATAATGATATGCAATGTATACAATGATGAAGATGATGTAGTAAATGCTTTGATTCAAAGAAATCGCTGCCTGGACCAAATCCAAAATATAGAAGAGAAGATAAGTGTAGTCCTGAAGAAAACCGCCTCGGGGGTGTGTACCACCCACCATGCGCTGAAATGTGATCCTGAAGTTCGGAGGGCTATTCAAGATAATGGGGACAAATTTCGTTACCATGGGGTATCTATATTATTATTATTATTATTATTATTATTATTATTATTATTATTATTATTATTATTATTAAATGCTAAGCTACAACCCTAGTTGGAAAAGCAGGATGCTATAAACCAAGTGGCCCCAACAGGGAAAATAGCCCAGTGAGGAAAGGAAATAAGGAAAAAGAAAATATCTTAAGTATAGTAACATTAAAGTAAATATTTCCTATAAAAATTATAAAAAAATTAACAAAACAAGAAGAAGAGAAACTAGATATAAGTGTGCCCGAGTGTACCCTCAAGCAAGAGAACTCTAACCCAAGACAGTGGAAGACCATGGTACAGAGGTTATGTCACTACCCAAGACTAGAGAACAATGGTTTGATTTTGGTTGGTCCTTCTCCTAGAAGAGCTGCTTACCATAGCTGAAGAGTCTCTTCTACCGTTACCAAGAGGAAAGTAGCCACTGAACAACTACAGTGCAGTAGTTAGCCCCTTGGGTGAAGAAGAATTGTTTGGCAATCTCAGTGTTGTCAGGTGTATGAGGACAGAGGAGACTCTGTAAAGAATAGGCCAGACTATTCGATGTCTGTGTAGGCAAAGGGAAAGAACAGTAACCAGAGAGAAGGGTCCTATGTAGTACTGTCTGGCCAGTCAAGGGACCCCATAACTCTAGCGGTAGCATCTCAACGGGCGGTTGGTGCCCTGGCCAACCTACTACCTATAACATACAAGATAGGTACCACGTGATCACCTGCTACCACTGTCAAAGGTATGGACATTTTGAAAAAGATTGTAAGTCTAAGAATTATGATAAAGTATGCGGGAAATGTCCAGGGAGTCATTCCATCAGGGAGTGTAATTCGCAAGTGTCAAAGTGTATAAACTGCACAAAGTTAAACAAACCAAGTGACCACACAGTAAATTCTAGAGACTGCAAAGCTTATGACTTGGAATTGAAAAGACTAGCGGAAAATACTGATCAAGGTTACTAGGGATGCCATAAACTGTGGCTATGTAATTATACAATCTTTAGGTAATAAGACTGTTCAAATTCGAGAATTGATAAACGAGCAATATATGGATATGCTAGCATTATCTGAAATATGGTTAAATAACTTTGACAAGGCAAAGATCACTGAAATGACGCCCCCCACACATGCCTTCTTTCACACAGCGAGAGGAGGTAGCCCTTTTACCCCCAAGGTAAGGTTAAATTTCGAGCACATTTCGCTATACATTTTTTAAATTGCTCTGACAGCCTTAATTTTTGTCATAGAGAGGTCAGGTTGGTCTCATTCTTTTAGAAAAACATGTAAATAACAGTGTTTTGCAAGAACGTACCGGTACGTTCATTGGGGGCGAAAGGGGTAGGTCTGGTAGGGGTGTCGGTCTCTTTATTCATAAAAGTTACTCAAATCTCTAAACGTTGAAAAGAATGAGTGTAACTAGCTTTGAATATGTAGAAATAAAATTTACGCCAAAAAAACAGAAAAAAAAAACAGAAGAATATCCTTTGTAAACAATACGTAATCTGAAACGATAAATACTCTGAACGAACAAGGTAAAACGACAGCGGAGGTCCTTTAGAGTAGAGTTGCCACATATGGTGATTTATCCCTAGATTTGGGGATTTTGGGTGTCTCGTGGGGATATACTGTACAAATTTCAATGAAGAAGAAATAGAGATGAGTTAATTTTGATAATGTTTCAATTAATTTACATGCACTTACGTGAAGTATAGTGAGTAATTTCTATATTAGTAAAGCCTACATGATCAGAAGAAAATATATTTGTGGAAATGGGAATTTTGTGGTTGTTTTGGGTATTTTTTGTCATGAGTTTTGGGGATTTTTACACTAAAGCATCTGGCAACACTGCTGTAGAGAGTAGGGTTCTCCTGCTGTATGGGACCGGAAAAGCAGCCATCAAAGTGAAGTACATGAATCTTTCTTCATAGTTTATATATATAGTAGGTGCGTTTTAATGTTATTACTGTTCTTAGAATGTATCATTGCATTTATTTCATTATTTCCCTTGTAGTTTATATATTCCCTTATTTAATTTCCTCGCTGGGTTATTTTTCCCTGTTGGAGCCCTTGGGCTTATAGCATCCTGTTTTTTGAACTAGGATTGTAGCTTAGATTGTAATGATAATAATAATAATAATAACAATTATAATAATAATTATGATTGTAATAAAAAGAAATAGTAATAATAATAAGAATAATAATAATAATTATGATAGTAATAAAAAGAAATAGTAATAATAATAAGAATAATAATAATAGTAAAAATAATTATAATAATGATAATAACGATAATAGTATTAATAGTAATAATAATAATAATAATAATAATAATAATAATAATAATAAGTTCTCGTATCAACGGCTTTGGCAATGAAGAGCCCAGCAGCTGAGAAAGCCCTTTCGACTTCAATTGAAGTTTGAGGCAAGGAGTGGAGGGGCCAGAAATCTCCTCCCTAAATTATGTGTCCTCTCTCCCGTTGCCTCGGATTTACTGAACTCTTTCCTAACGTGTCGGTAACGATATTCCTTTCTATTTGTACCTTGAGTCTGTTCTATGATCTGTAACTCTTCTTGAATCATGAGATCTCTTCTTTATGTTGTCTTTTTTTCCCATCGTTGTCCTGACATTAAAGGGTCGGATGCCTGATGCGCACTTTCTAGAGCCTTCTATGAAAAGTATTCTCTTTAACTAAACCTCTTCTGTCCAACAACAACAATAATAAGAATAGGGAAGTGGGGAATATGGGGAAAGGAAGAGTACCCCTGGATAGAATCCAATTTATAGCTCTAGGCAGGTACTCGGGATGGGAAAGATTAAGGAACTAGGGAGAAAGAGAAGTACAGGAGAAGAATTAAAGAGAGGGGCAGACCCTCTTGCGATATTAAGGAATTGGTATTATTGTGGTTAATTAGTTTGACCCACCACCTTCTGTCCATATTATTATTATTGTTATTATTATTATTATTATTATTATTATTATTATTATTAACCTCTTCTCTCATTATTAGTATTATTATTATTATTATTATTATTATTATTATTATTATTATTATTATTATTATTATTTTCATTTCACACCGTTATTCCTACATTAAAAGGGGTCGGTTGCCTGAAGTGCCCTCTCCATTGCCTTCTATCAAAGGCATCCTCTTTTTTATGCAACATCGAATATGAATAATACAAAAATAGGAAAGTGAAAATCCGATCCGGGATATGAAACCAAATCCATGGAAACAAAACTGGGCTAAATATAGCCTGGATCCATTGAAGGAAATTATTTTAGAGATATCAATTTTGTCGTCAGTAACCTTCCCTGGTCTTACCTTTCGTAGAGAGAGGACTTGGATGCTGATCATATATGGTTAGTCTCTAGGATATTGTCATCCTAGCTAGGGCATTGTCACTATCCCTAGCCTCTGCCATTCACGAGGGGCCTTTAAACCTTT
>NC_090744.1:26221168-26229170 GCF_036898095.1 Palaemon carinicauda
TCAATAACATCGTGGACATTTTGTAATTACTTCAAGTTTATAAACACTTGCGGTAATGAAGTGTTCATATGATTATTTGATAACTGTCTTAATTAGTGAATATTCTGCCATAGTTAGAATTCTCATTTATTTGAATTAAGCACCCAAGCGAGAATATTAGCTTTATCTTTTACATTACTTTCCCCCATATTTAATTTGGGTGAAGTATATTAAAATATAATCGTTCCATTGGATATGATGGTTATTAAGTCATACATACATACATACATATACCAAGGCACTTCCCTCAATTTTGGGGGGTAGCCGACATCAACAAATGAAACAAAAACAAAAAAGGGGACCTCTACTCTCTACGTTCCTCCCAGCCTAACTAAGAACTCAACCGAGTTCAGTTATCAAGTCATATTTACATTATATATCATATTCCATTTTCTGAGTGGGGATACCTTAACGTGGTGAAAGGGTTTGCGTATCGCCATGATCAGCAAAGCTGTACTAGTCAGGGAAACCTATACTAGGTTGATTTTCTGTGAGCGATCAGACGAAAATCTCCTCCGTCTTTCACCAATCCCCACTGGCCAGCGTGAATAGGAAAATAGCTAAACCCCATATGTGAACTGACATGTCTGTGGCCTTTGTCCTGCAGTGGACTAGAAACAGATGCATTTGTTGTTGTATTTCACACACACACACACACACACATATATATATATATATATATATATATATATATATATATATATATATATATTTATATATTTATATATTTGTATATATATGTATATTATATATATATATATATATATATATTTATATATATATATATATATATATATATATATATATATATATATATATATATATATGTGTGTGTGTGTGTGTGTGTGTGTGTCTGTTTAAAATAATAAAAACTTACACACTGGTTATACTTAAATATTTCCGCAAATGGAAGGTGAAGACCGTCATTTAAAGGCTGCTCATGAATGGCAGAAACAAGGGACAGTCATATTGCCCTAGCAAGCAGGACAGTGCCCTAGAGAGTAACCATATCTACTCGAGGTACGTCCAGGGGAGCGCCAGGCAATGGCTGCCTATGATTCAGCAGGCAGACGTATGGGCTCCACCAACCTCCCTTTCCATCCGTAGTCTACAATGATGGTGAGGTTGCAAACACTACAAGAATCTAACGAGTTCAAGTTGACCCGAACCCCATTCTAGCTGATCGCCAGGCAGGGAGGTTTCCAATAGGCTACTTTTTATGGTTAATATTTGCGTTATTAGATTTGCACCAATCATAGTAAGAAGTAATCGTGAGATTTATTGTTCCAAATGATACATACATACATACATACATATACCAAGGCACTTCCCCAATTTTGGGGAGTAGCCGACATCAACAAATGAAACAAAACAAAAAGGGGACCTCTACTCCCTACGTTCCTCCCAGCCTGACAAGGGACTCAACCGAGTTCAGCTGGTACTGCTAGGGTGCCACAGCCCAACCTCCCCCGTTATCCACCACAGATGAAGCTTCCTAATGCTGAATCCCCTACTGCTGCTACCTCCGCGGTCATCTAAGGCACCGGAGGAAGCAGCAGGGCCTACAGGAACTGCGTCACAATGGTTTATTCAACCATTCAATCTTTTAATTGATTAGAGCTGACAAGTAACAAGTTATTTATTTAATGAATAAATCACTAGAATATACAGAAGAGCACTTGCTGCACTTGTTAATGCATGCTGCTTTTGACTGCATTATTATCATTATTATTTGAATTATTGTATGTTTGTTTTTTATTTTTGGTATCAGCTTCGTCACTAGAGATGCTAATTTCCGTAATATCCTCTATATAGTATAGAGCAATTATGTGGATATATATATATATATATATATATATATATATATATATACGAGTATATACATACATATATATATATACTGTATATATATATATATATATATATATATATATATATATACATATATATATATATATACAGTATATATATATATATATATATATATATATATATATATATATATATATATATATATTCTGGTCACGCTGAGCACTTCCTGTCACTCTGGTAGGGGGAGAGGGAGTAGTCATACTGTGGTGTAAGTTTGTGCGTTTGCGTGTACTTGTGTAAAGCATATCTATCTAGTATTTAGCCGTCATTATTGACGGGTCCCATACACTATTTATTTTATAATCCATTTTATTTTGTCAGGGAAATTTAAGTTCATGTGTGCACATCGCCATTTTCGTTACCAGATCACCTAGAGATGCTGTAGATGAATAACTGTTAATCGTATAACTAACCTATGTTTACTCATTAACGTTGTTGTAAATAGGATAATATTATTCACGTGATGTGGATCTTCATGAGATACGTATGTGATTAATTATATTGCCATTTAGATTATTTTCTTGGAAAATTATGATTCTCGTCTATTTAAACGAGTGGTTCGGAAGTCAGAATAATCCATACAATACTTTTCGATTTTATTTTCCTGAAAACTTTGAATTTTGTCAGAAGGGTTTCTTGGTCCAAGCGAGAATTGGCAATATAATTATCCTCGTTCTTGTACCATTTCAGGTCTTACCATAAGTTTAAAACCAGCTCAAATCAACTTGACACAAACGGGACTACTTTCTTTCGTATAAATTTTTTTCATTCTATAATAGGTTTACTTAACATAACTGGATAACTAACATCAGCATATTTGCCAAGTTTTGAGTGCAAACTTTGATATATGAGCGGTTAATAGTAAACCGTTATTTTCATCCTAAAATCGTAATAATATACTGTTCTCAGCTGTATGACAGTAAAATACAGGCGACCGTAATTTTTACCATACCTTGTTATCTTTTACGGATTGGTGACCGTAATATCACTCCTTAACGCCATTGTATCGGTTTTGAAAACGGTAATAAACTGGCAACATTTATTCCAGAATTTTAACCATTTCTTCACGACAAATTTGTAACGGGGGGGGGGGGGGATGGATGAGTATTGGCAACCTGTTTCTTCACTTGTTAAACTACATTACTTGATGTGATCGAGAGGAACAACATTATTTTGTGTCATGCAGAATATCTACAGTACATATACTTTGGTGGTCCACGAAGCACTGAAGTTAAAGGTATAGTTAAGCAATATGCTTATGGGTACCTGGTTAAGCGCTGTTACAATAATTACTGTAGCTTACATCATATATTTATGTATGTGTATATATATATATATATATATATATTATACATACTGTATGTATATACATATATATATATATATATATTATATATGTATGTATATACATACAGTATGTATATATACATATATATATATATATATATATATATATATATATATATATAAAAATATATATACATATATATATACATAAATCCTTACATACATATATATATATATATATATATATATTATATATATGTATATACATATATATATATATATATATATATATATGCGTATATATATATATATATATATATGCCTCCATTTTGATATATATGTATATATATATGTAAATATATATATATACTCGTGTATATATATATATATATATATATATATATATATATATATATATATATATATATATATATTCTATATGACTTTAAGACTAGATCCTATTTGTATAGAATAAGGCTGAGATTTAATTTGTATCATCAACGTCATATAATAATTACCCTTTTCCATTAAGCGTGATTGACACATCTGAAAGACGGTCATTTGTAAATGTACTTTTTACTAAATATACTTCATTTCTAAATGTACTTCATTTCTAGATGTACTTCCTCGATGATTTAGAAAAGACTTTTCCTTCCCGTCCGAATAAATGACAAAAGGTTTTTAATATTTTCGAAAGATATCGTCATTTAATGAGAAGGATAAATGATCATTAATTATGATTACTGGACGTAATAAGTGAGAATAATTAAGACTTAATTGGATCATAAATGACACCTTTAATATTTTATCTATTATATCGCCTCCCTAAACCAAGTTTGAAAGATGATGTATTTTTGTTAGTGAACTCTCGGAATTTATTGCTTTTTGGAGAAAATGGACCAAGGTTCGGTGTCAAAAATCAAAGGGTCACATTATTATTATTATTATTATTATTATTATTATTATTATTATTATTATTATTATTATTAGCTACAACCCTAGTTTGAGAAGCAGGATGCTATAAGCCCAAGAGCTCCAACGGGGAAAAATAGCCCAGTGAGGAAAGGAAATAGATAAACTGCAAGAGAAATAATGAACAACTGGTGTGGTTATTCATTTTGATGAAGATTATTATTATTATTATTATTATTATTAGTAGTAGTAGTAGTAGTAGTAGTAGTAGTAGTGTACGCGATCCGTGAATAATGACGGCTACATATTTAGGGAGATATGCACACACATGCACACGGTCCCCGTTCTCAACAGGGCATGACTACTCTTTCATCCCCCCCCCCCCTCGCGGGACATGAAATGCTGAGCTTTACCGAAAAAAAATTATATATTCATATAGCCAGAAACTTGCTCTTTATTATATAGGGGAGATTATTATTATTATTATTATTATTATTATTATTATTATTAACGAAGATCTAATAATAATCTCCTTCAGGTTCTTTTCTTCTAATTATGAATATATTCTCCAGGTGTGACATTAAATTACCATTACTATTTCATATATATCATCCATATGTCATTTTAATTTATATGTAATGCATTTTATTAATGAAACTTTATAAAGGTTTAAAGGTTTAAAGGTCGCTCATGAATGGCAGAGGCAAGGGACAATGACATTGCCCTATCAAGCAGGACAAGGGCTTAGAGACTGACCATATTACATATGATCAGCGCCCCAAGCCTCTTCTCCACCTATTCTAGGACCAAGGAGGGCCGGGCAATGGCTGTTTATAATTCTGCACATATACCTATATGCTCCTCCAAGCCCCCAATCCTTGGCTTATGACATTGCCCTAGCAAGCAGGACAATGCCCTAGAGACTGACCATATTACATATGATCATCGCCCCAAGCCTCCTCTCCACCTATTTGAGGACCAAGGAGGGCCAGGCAATGGCTGTTGATGATTCTGCACATATACCTGTATGCTCCCCCAAGCCCCCAATCCTTGGCTTACAAGGATGGTGAGGTTCCACCCAAGTTATGACCAAGGAGGGCCAGGCAGTGGCTGTTGATGATCCTGCACATATACCTATATGCTCCCCAAGCCCCCAATCCTTGGCTCGCAAGGATGGTGAGGTTGCAGTAACCAAAAGAACTAACAATTTTGAGCGGGACTCGAACCCCAGCCTGGCAATCACCAGGCAAGGATGCTACCTCCAGGCCACCATCACCGAAGATATTTCTTATTTTGGTGGGTGGTATGTGATGTTGAGGGGGGAGGGGGTAATGGGAGGAGGAGGGGGAAGGGGGGTATCTATAGCTAAGATTGGAGGGTGTGGATGTATGTATCATAACGTTAATTGCTTCCCATAATGAGATCTTGCATCATCTGTTAAATGAAGCTGTTCTGCGTCTGTCTCCCAGAATGAAATTAATTATCTGATCCTGCGTAACATAGCCGTATTCCTTACGAATTGATTTGCCAGGATTCTCTCTCTCTCTCTCTCTCTCTCTCTCTCTCTCTCTCTCTCTCTCTCTCTCTCTCTCTCTCTCTCTCTCTCTCTCCCCGCTTATTTAATGTGTTTAAAAGTAAACTTGGATCTCTCTCTCTCTCTCTCTCTCTTCTCTCTCTCTCTCTCTCTCTCTCTCTCTCTCTCTCTCTCTCTCCGCTTATTTAATGTGTTTAAAAGTAATCTTGGATCTCTCTCTCTCTCTCTCTCTCTCTCTCTCTCTCTCTCTCTCTCTCTCTCTCTCTCTCTCTCATAGCGTCATTTGTGACGTTCATCAAGACTTCCTAAATGGTAGATACATAATAGAAAGGAAATCACATTTGATACTCTGACACGGTTGAACAAAAAACTAGCTTTAAGACTTGAGTTTGATTGTGTGTTACCTTTGTTTACTTTCTCTAAGGTAATGTTTACATCTCTGTGTGTTTGTTTATTTTTGATCAACTTAGATAAAAAAGTTACGGATGAATCTTGATGACAATATCAGGATATGTCAGAAATTTGGTGGTGATCCAGGATTTTTATATCATTCATATGAAAGATGGAGAGCTTGGTCCGTAGATTTCTCAATCCTAATTGGCGGAGGTCTGAAATTTCCTTTTTTATTTCTTTCCATATTTACTTGAATGTTACGTTCTAGGTCATCTTTAAAGCTGCTTTTTGTTACTGTTTTAATTCCACGCTTTCTTTAGAAAATAGCTTTACAAAGGATGAATGAAAAATAAACATTATTTCCTGTTCTTAAACCACTACTTGTACTTTCACTGGGTATGCTTTTGTTCAGACAATTGCTCCTTATTACTGTATATATGAGATTCCTATTTTCCCTGCTATGAGGAAAAATTATGATTTTATATGAATCCACGCCGTGATGAATTAGCTAATACTTACTGGGAATTATGCAAAGATATTATTGTGTTTCTTGTCTTTATATTGATATACGTTCCCTTACATTCCCATATATATATATAATATATATATATATATATATATATATATATATATATATATATATATATATATATATATATTTATATATATTTACATATATATATATATATATATATATATACTATATAATATATATATATGGATATATACATATAAATATATATATATATATATATATATATATATATATATATATATAATATATACTATATATATAATTTATATATATATATATATATATATATATATATATATATATTTATATATATATATGTATATATATAATATATATATATATAATATATATATATTTATATATTTATATATATATACTATATATATATATATATATGTATATATATGATATATTTATATTTATATATATATAATATCTATCTATATATATATATATATAATATATTATATATATATATATATATATATATATATATATATATATATATGTGTGTATATATATATAATATATTTATATTTATATTTATATCTGCGTTTATGAATGATTTTAATAATGATAATTTTGATAAAAATAATAATAATTTTAAGAATTTATTGAATATACAAGTGGCTTTCTTCTTCTCCTCAAGAAAAAATAGTTGATATTTGCAATTCAAAGAATACTTAAATATCATACAGTATAAAATTAAAAAATTGTAATTGTCTGGAGAAATGATTAAAACAATCTTCTTCCTTTTCTTCATCACTATTTATTGTTAAGTTAGATAAGCATAACTTCTCGATGTTTTAAGATTTTATAAACTTTAGGTTTTATAAACTTTAGATTTTATAAACTTTAGATTTTATGAATTATAGATTTTATGAACTTTATTTTTGTTCTAGCCAAATTAGTGCCTTTATTTAAAATTATAAAATTTTCTAAATATCAATTCATGTATCATTGTAGTTATGAATTAAAAAAGCGGTATTATTATTATTATTATTATTATTATTATTATTATTATTATTATTATTCCAGTTACAACCCTAGTTGGAAAAGCAGGATGATATAAGCCCAAGGGCTCCAACAGTGAAAAATAGCCAGTGAGGCAAGTATATAAGGAAATAAATAAACTACTAGAGGATAAGTTATTCATTAATATGAATTATTTGAAAAATGTCGTCACATTTTGAAAAAAGTTGTAATATGACACGAAATTATTCTTTAAAAATAGTTAATTCCTTATTTGATGTAAGATATACAGAAACTGGTATATTTTTGATGAGAACATACTACTACTACTACTACTACTACTACTACTACTACTACTACTACTACTACTACTACTACTACTAATAATAATAATAATAATAATAATAATAATAATAATAATAATAATAACAACACAAACGGGAAATACTCGTAATTAA
>NC_090744.1:26232170-26247170 GCF_036898095.1 Palaemon carinicauda
TGAGGATTTATTCTGGGCAATTTTGTTGCTTTGAGGATTTATTCTGAACAATTTCGTTGCTTTGAGGATTCTGGGCAATTTCGTTTGCTTTGAGGATTTATTCTGGGCAATTTCGTTTGCTTTGAGGATTTATTCTTGGCAATTTCGTTGCTTTGAGGATTTATTCTCGGCAATTTTGCTGCTTTGAGGATTTATTCTGGGCAATTTCGTTGCTTTGAGGATTTATTCTGGGCAATTTCGTTGCTTTGAGGATTTATTCTGGCCAATTTCGCTGCTTTGAGGATTTATTTTGGGCAATTTCGTTGCTTTGAGGATTCATTCTGGGCAATTACGTTGCTTTGAGGATTTATTCTGGGCAATTTCGCTGCTATGAGGATTTATTTTGGGCAATTTCGTTGCTTTGAGGATTTATTCTGGGCAATTTCATTGCTTTGAGGATTTATTCTGGGCAATTTCACTGCTTTGAGGATTTATTCTGGCCAATTTCGTTGCTTTGAGGATTTATTCTGGGCAATTTCTTTGCTTTGAGGATTTATTCTGGGCAATTTCGTTGCTTTGAGGATTTATTCTGGGCAATTTTGTTGCTTTGAGGATTTATTCTGGGCAATTACGTTACTTTGAGGATTTATTCTGGGCAATTTCGCTGCTTTGAGGATTTATTCTGGCCAATTTCGCTGCTTTGAGGATTTATTCTGGGCAATTTCGTTGCTTGTGGATTTATTCTGGGCAATTTCGCTGCTTTGAGGATTTATTCTGGGAAATTTCGTTGCTTTGAGGATTTATTCTGGGCCAATTTCGTTGCTTTGAGGATTTATTCTGGGCAATTTCGTTGCTTTGAGGAATTATTCTGGGCAATTTCGTTGCTTTGAGGATTTATTCTGGACAATTTCGTTGCTTTGAGGATTTATTTTGGGCAATTTCGCTGCTTTGAGGATTTATTCTGGACAATTTCGTTGCTTTGAGGATTTATTCTGGGCAATTTCGTTGCTTTGAGGATTTATTCTGGACAATTTTGCTGCTTTGAGGATTTATTTTGGGCAATTTTGTTGCTTTGAGGATTTATTCTGGGTAATTACGTTGCTATGAGGATTTATTCTGGGCAATTTCGTTGCTTTGAGGATTTATTCTGGGGCAATTTCGCTGCTTTGAGGATTTATTTTGGGCAATTTCTTTGCTTTGAGGATTTATTCTGGGCAATTTCTTTGCTTTGAGGATTTATTCTGGGCAATTTCGTTGCTTTGAGGATTTATTCTGGGCAATTTCGTCGCCGCGAGAAAGTTGGATTAACTGAGTGTAGTTTATAGAGTTTAACGACTTATTAGAAATTTTCACGTTTCTTTTTTTATTGTATATCGTGCTATTGGTTGTCTTGCCTATTTATTTCTCCACTAGTATAAGCGACCTGCAAAAATGATGGTTGAATATTTATATAAGTATGCTGACACACGTAATTCCCCTCTTACCAGGGTATGACTACCCCTCTCCCCTACTCTAGTGACTGTGGGAGACCGAAGTTATACGTATGACAATGTCGCTTGGCTTATATATATATATATATATATATATATTGTATATGTGTGTTTGTGTTGAGCCAAACAATTGCTTTTTATTATATAGATAAGATTGCACAAACTTCCTACTGCCAACCTTTTTTGCAACCTTTCAACCTCGCGTGAAATCAATTACAGTCACATATCTTCGCTTGATTCTTTGATTACATCAGATGTAACTTTTTCATTTGAGTCTTGAGTTTGTGATGATTATTAAATCCAGATGTGATTCTTCAATAGTATAATGAAAGAGGAATATTGTAATTACTTAAAGAGATAGAAATTAGCCCTTTTTTATCTGGTAATTCCAGAGGGAAATAAATCCTGACAATCCAGGGAAATAAGGTAATTACGTACGTGGGTATTAGGCAGCAATTAACATTTCATAATTACAAATTGCGTTGCAATAAATTACACTTTAATAGGATAAGTTTTTATTTGTGAATAAGTATTCTTTTAAATGCGTTAAATAAGAGAGAGAGAGAGAGAGAGAGAGAGAGAGAGAGAGAGAGAGAGACCAAAGTTTACTTTTAAACGTTAAATAGAGAGAGAGAGAGAGAGAGAGAGAGAGAGAGAGAGAGAGAACAAAGTTTACTTTTAAACGTTAAATAGAGAGAGAGAGAGAGAGAGAGAGAGAGAGAGAGAGATCCAAGTTTACTTTTAATCACGCTAAATAAGGAGAGAGAGAGAGAGAGAGAGAGAGAGAGAGAGAGAGAGATCCAAGTTTACTTTTAAACACGTTAAATAGAGAGAGAGAGAGAGAGAGAGAGAGAGAGAGAGAGAGACCAAAGTTTACTTTTAAACGTTAAATAGAGAGAGAGAGAGAGAGAGAGAGAGAGAGAGAGAGATCCAAGTTTACTTTTAATCACGCTAAATAAGGAGAGAGAGAGAGAGAGAGAGAGAGAGAGAGAGAGACCCAAGTTTACCTTTGAACAAGTCAAACAAGGAGAGAGAGAGAGAGAGAGAGAGAGAGAGAGAGAGAGAGACCCAAGTTTACCTTTGAACACGTCAAACGAGAGAGAGAGAGAGACCAAAGTTTACTTTTAAAAGTTAAATAAATAAAGAGAGAGAGAGAGAGATAGAGAGAGAGAGAGAGAGAGAGAGAGAGAGAGAGAGACCCAAGTTTACCTTTGAACACGTCAAACAAGGAGAGAGAGAGAGAGAGAGAGAGAGAGAGAGAGAGAGATTGAAATTATTTATAGGCGGAAACGAAGGTCCCCTTATGGTTGACTGAACTCAAGAATAGACATTGATATTCCATCCGCTTTAAACCACCCATCACTCGCTGGGATTCCAGAAACAAATGGAGGCAAAAGATGCATTTGTTTTGTCTTTGTAATTATGTTGATGATGCAAAGACACCCTATATCTTGTTTCCTTCCTCTTCTTATTTTCATGTTTTTTTAGTTTACAAAGGAAAGATTTAATTTAATGTTATTATTATTCTTAAACTTCTTTTTAAGTTTTTCCTTATTTCCTTTCCTCTCTGGGCTATTTTCCCTGTTGGAGCCCTGGGGCATATAGCATCCTGCTTTTCCAACTGGGGTTGTAGCTTAGCAAATAATAATAATAATAATAATAATAATAATAATAATAATAATAATAATAATAATAATAATAATAATCATCGCCCAAGCCCCTCTCAAAATAAGCATGGACCAGGGATAATAATAATAATAATAATAATAATAATAATAATAATAATAATAATAATAATAATAATAATAATAATAATAACAATTTGAAAATTACCAGTGATTCTCTACTTCTCGGCTCCATTGAAAATTACGTATATTTTCATCTATTCCTTTATATCTTATGCGGAAATTGTTGGGTATTTTAGTGTGAGCTTCCATTACCATTTGTATAATTGGGAAGTATTGTTTACTTTTTCCTTTTCAGTATTAAGGCTAAATAAAACATCTGCTAAATTATGCTTGTACTAGTGTACGCTACCCGTCAAAAATGACGGTTAAGTGTAACCGAAGATATATATATATATATATATATGTGTGTGTGTGTGTGTGTGTATATATATATATATATATATGTGTGTGTATATACATATATATATATATATATGTGTGTGTGTGTGTATTTATGTATATATATAGATATACATATTTATATATATATGTATATATATATGTGTGTGTATTTACATGTATATGTATATGTATGTGTGTGTTATATATATATACATACATACATATATATACATATATATATATATATATATATATATTCATACTGTGCATAGTAAGACACCTGGTCTTTATCATATAAGGAAGATAATTATAACAATAACTCAACATCATTGTCTGTTTCAAAGATATGGTTTGTAATTACTCTCTAATTTATCTAATTTATATCTCAATAAAACCTTGAAGAGAACTTACACAGATCCTTGTTCCTTGTTTCTATATGCGTCTTGACGCCCTTGAAGTGATCGAACACCCACAACGTCGCTTAAAGTGTTCGCATCACTGTACGGAATGGGATTTGCATCATCGTGCAATTAGTCCGGTATTAATGGTGATTGGCACCTAACCCTGACGTAATGCGTGATTTTCTGTCTGTCAGATGTACTAGTTGATGCCAATTAGCCTTTATAAATTGTTTT
Source organism: Palaemon carinicauda (assembly GCF_036898095.1). Lineage (NCBI taxonomy): Eukaryota > Metazoa > Arthropoda > Malacostraca > Decapoda > Palaemonidae > Palaemon > Palaemon carinicauda. Next base: position 26,236,344 of record NC_090744.1, read on the forward strand.
ATAAATTGCAGTAATTCGCTGTTAATAGTTTTTATGTTAGGATGAACAATGTAATATTCTTCAATAGTCAAATATTAAGCTTTAAACTTTAAAAGATAAAAATTACTAAAATTGGATTTGTTAAGTTTGTTCAGAGTTGATATCATGTATATATACACATCTAACACAATTATATCAGAGGACAATATATTTATACATGTATACGATTATCATACCACACATTTAATGAACACACGTACAGCTGGACACAGGATTTCCTGGTACACCTCACTCTGAGGACTTACACCCTGTCGCCCCTTTACTGCGCGGCATGTAACCAAACAGATAGGGTAGGAAAAGATGGCAGAAGTGGCGGAGGACTGAACACAGGAACTCGCCGCGCAGTAAGGGAGTGTCTGGGTGCACTTCTTCAGAGATAGGTGTACCAGAAATATCTGTGTCCAACTGTATGCTTAATGGCCTCCTCGGTCTCGTGACCTGGTCATATGGCTAACATAAGTCTTTTATTAGTTTATTTATGAAAGATCTATTTTAATATTGTTATCCTTGAAATGTTCTACTGTGTTTTAATTGTTCATTACTTCTCTTGTAGTTATTTATTTATTTCCTTTATTTCACTGGACTATTTTTACCCGTTGAGCTCTTGTGCAAATAGCATCCTGTTTTCTCAATTAGTGCTGCAGCTTACATAATGATAATAATGATAATAATAATAAAAATAATGATAATAATAATAATAATAACAACAACAACTAGAAAAGCACTCTTAGGACGGGAGCACACTAGCGACTCTGTGGCGCCACTAAGCCACAGCATCGTGTGGCGGGGATGTGGTCTCCCATAGGTTTCCATTGTTTTCAAGTTTTGCCGCGCAAACTAGCGACTGTGGCAAGTGACTGTGGCTCTCTGTTGCTCATCCTCGCCACAGGCGTGGCGTGGCTTTGAAAACAATGGAAACCTATGGGAGACCACATCCCCGCCACACGATGCTGTGGCTTTGTGGCGCCACAGAGTCGCTAGTGTGCTCCCGGCCTTAGAGTGCAGACCTCCGCCATGGCAGCTTATTCCATTCCTCGAACCCAGCGTCCCTTTCCCAGAATCAATAAATAATTTCCAGCTATTTACATAACAGTTTAAAATCCCTTCAAGTTTCATTACATAACAATTGAAATTGTTGCAGTATGGTTGATAACCGGAATTTGGCCTTTTGCTTGACCTTTAAATTGACCTTGAACTTCGACCTTAACATGTATGAATTGGCGTGGATTTTCATACACTCAAATATGAACTAAGTTTGAAGTCTGTGACAAAGATGTCCAAACCTCTGGTTGATTACGGGCATTGGAAATTTTGCTCGACTGTGACCTTGACCTTTGACCTTGACCTTACATAATTTAATCCTTGCCAGTTTTTACATAATAGTTAGTCCCTGCAAGTTTCATTACTCTACCATTAAAATTGTGGCCGGGAAGCTGTTCGCAAACGAACACGCACACAAACGAGGGGTAAAACATAACCTCCTTCCAACTTCGTTGGCGGAGGTACTACTACTACTACTACTACTACTACTACTAATAATAATATGATCAGGCAGACTGGCCTCATCTTTGGTCTCTTAGATGTCCTAGAATTTAATGATTATAATCGTACGTTGATAGTTAATGTTATATTGAATATTAGGATTTTTTTTTTCATATTGCAGTGAAATTTAAATTCTTAAGTAGATCGACTAATTAATGATTTTGTTGTTGTTGTTGGTGTTCTTCTACTTCTTTTTCTTCTTCTTCTTCTTCTTCTTCTTCTTCTTATTATTATTATTATTATTATTATTATTATTATTATTAGCTAAGTTACAGCCCTAGTTGGAAAAGCAAGTGGCTATAAGCCCAAGGGCTCCAACAGGGGAAAACAGCCAGGTGAGGATTGTTGGCTAAAGTTACAGCCCTAGTTCGAAAACCAAGTGGCTAGAAGCCCAAGGGCTCCAACAGGGAAAAACAGCCCAGTGAGGAAATGTGTAAACTACATAAGTAGTAATGAATAATCAATATAATAAATCTAAAGATCGTACCTGTTTACGTTAATATTCCCTTACCAAGATGGCGGCTGTCTCAGACAGGATTGGACGAAATGGTGCTTGCTTATTCCTTACCGGAAGACATCTCATGTCATCTTCTATAAGGTCTTTTCGGGTAAAGACCTTCCAGTAATGGCACGTGCTACTCCGTATGCAGCGCGCGCTCTTCCAGATTCCACTGGAGTGTCACATTACATAATACCCAATATCTAAAGGATTTTTTTTCATTTCTCTCTCTATAAATGTGTGGGATCACGTTATATTTATCTTTAGCACCTAAGTTTTGGCTTTTATATTTTGATATCAGAATATTAATTTAAACACACATACACATACATACATGCATACATACATACATACATACATACTGACATAGATACACACACACACACACATATATATATATATATATATATATAGCACTTATGTTTTGGCTTTTATATTTTTATATCAGAATAATAATTTAAACACATACATACATACATACTTACATACATACATACGCACACACACACACACACACATATATATATATATATATATATGTGTGTGTGTGTGTGTGTGTACATTTATATATCTATATATATATATATATATATATATGTATTTACTCGTGGTTATTTTGATCGTTAATTTGTTCTCGAATGATCGAGATATTAACATTTAAGGTTAGTTCCAAATTAACATCTCCCCATTTTGGATTATAATAGCTTAAGAAGAAGAATATTTATAGTGATGATAATGGTCATAATAAACTTTTTCAAAAAGTCACATGAAGATAAGCGTGGCAACAAAACATGTAAGACGAGATACTTACCCTTAAGATAGGATTTATTATTATTATTATTATTATTATTATTATTATTATTATTGTTGTTGTTGTTGTTGTTGTTGCTTGCTAAGCTACAACCCTAGTTGGAAAAGCAGGATGCTTTAAGCCCAGGGGCTCCAACATGGGAAATAGCTCAGTTGGGAAAGGAAACAAGGAAAAATTTAATATTTTAAGAACAGTAACAATATTCAAATAAATGGTTCTATGTAAACTATAAAAACTTGAACGAAATAAGAGCAAGAGAAATAAGATAGAATAGCTTGCCCGATTGTACCCTCAAGCAAGGGAACTCTAACCCGAGAGAGTGGAAGACCATGTTACAGAGGCTATGACACTACCCATGACTAGAGAACAATGGTTTGATTTTTGGAGTGTCCTTCTAGAAAAAACTGCTTACCATAGCTAACGAATCTCTCCTACCCTTCAGTTTGAAGTATCTTTTACCCAAGGTCTTTACTGGTAATGACTTTAAGGTTGTCTCATGATCTGTCATTGAACTTAATTTCTTCACACCTACTTGTGGCCTGTTTGGTAACGTCTCTGCCTGGTGTTTCCCAGTCGGGGGTTCGAGTCCCGCTCAGACTCGTTAGTGCCATTAGTGTCTGCAACTTTACCATCCTTCTGAGCTAAGGTTGGGGGGTTTGGGGGAGCCTATAGGTCTATATGCTATCAGCAGCCACTGCCTGGCCCTCCCTGGTCCTAGCTTGGGTGGAGAGGAGGCCTGGGCGCTGATCATATGTATATATGGTCAGTCTCTAGGGCGTTGTCCTGACTGCTAGGGCCGTGTCACTGTCCCTTGCCTCTGCCATTCATGGGCGACCTTTAAAAACCTTTAAAAAGAACTTGTGAAACCCTTAAATGCCGATACAGATGAAAAAAAGAAAAAAAAATATTTTGCATGAACGATTGGAAAAACGGGGATGGTATGGAATTTAGAATTTCGTTTAGGATCTTCTGATTACCTTTTTTTTTTTTTCAGAGACATGCTAATCCGTCTATTACTAGACCAGGTTTAAAGGTCGCTCATGTATGGCAGAGGCAAGGGACAGTGACATTGCCCTAGAAAGTAGGACAATGCCCCAGAGACTTCTTATATATATTTATACATTCATATATTTCTATCTAACTATCTATATATCAATATATATATATATATATATATATATACTGTATATATATATATATATATATACATATATATATATATATATGTATGTATAAATATATATATATATATATATATATGTGTGTGTGTGTGTACAGTATATATGTATATATATTTATGTGTATATATATATATATATATATGTTATATATATATATATATACACATATATATAGTCAAGCACTCGCTCTGTATTATATTGGAAAGATATTTGCGTTTCATTTTCATATATAAATTTTGCTGTTTGGTTGTATATAATTTCAAACTATTTGCCAATATTTAGGTGTTTAAAAATCTCAATATCGTATTTCATTTTTACCCATTAAACTTTTTTTTTCTTTTTTTTTCTTTTTTTTTTTCTTTTTTTTTCGATGCATTTTTCACATGATTTGATTAACTGATTCACACCGCCATCAGCGAGAGTGCTTGTTAACCAGCCTCTGAAATTTGACATTATTAATCATGTAATTCCTTTATGTAATGCAATATCGTTGGGGAATTTATGTAATTAGTAATTATGCTCATATACATTAGTGTTGATTAAGAGTGCATATAATTATTTTGATAACCGGCATAATTACTTCCAATAGGAGGATTATAATTGCCATGTGTTTGAATGAACCACCTGATCGGGAAGGTTAATTTTTCATAAGTTATTTTGATTACTTTCTAGCGTTATTAATTACGATAATTATTTAGGATGTGAAACATTAGCTAGAAAATAGTTAAGGATCATAAAGATTTAAAGGTCGCTCAAGACCGGCAGGATAGTGCCATAGAGATAGACTTTGTATTTATAAGATCAGTGTCCAAGCCCCTTTTCGACCCAAGATAGGACCAAGGATTGCCAGGCAATGGCTGCTGATGACTCTAAAGGTCGCTCAGGAGCGGCAAGATAGCGCCCTAGAGATAGACTTCGTATTTATAAGATCAGTATCCAAGCCCCTTTTCGACCCAAGCTAGGACCAAGGATTGCCAGGCAATGGCTGCTGATGACTCATTGCCTGGCCCTCCCTGGTTATAGCTTGGGTGGAGAGGGGGCTTTGGCGCAGATCATATGTATATATCAGAGTTGCCAGGTTGGCCTTTTTCAGGCCAAAAGCCTCAAATTTGGCCCTTTTGAAATTGGTTGGCCTTGAGTAACATCATGCAAAAAAAGTTGGCCTTGAATACTATTTTTTTGGCCTTTTTCTACCAATGGGTTGGCCTTTTAAAACTAGTTGATTAGAAGTTGGCTTTTTTTATATTCAGAAAAACTGGCAACCCTGGTATATATGGTTAGTCTCTAGGACGTCTAGGTCATTGATCTGCTAGGGCATAGTTAGGGTTGTTGTGGCCTGATTGGTAACGTCTCTGTCTGGTGTTTGCCAGTCGGGGGTTCGAGTCCCGCTCAGTCTCGTTAGTACCATTAGTGTCTGCAACCTTACCATCCATGTGAGCTAAGGTTGGGGGGTTTGGGGGAGCCTATAGGTCTATCTGCTGAGTCATCAGCAGCCACTGCCTGTCCCTCCCTGATCCTAGCTTGGGTGGAGAGGGGGCTTGGGCGCTGATCATATAATATATGGTCAGTCTCTAGGGCATTGTCCTGCTTGCTAGGGCAATGTCACTGTCCCTTGCCTCTGCCATTCATGAGCGACCTTTAAACCTTTTAAACCTTTAAACCTATGCCACTCATGAGCATCCTTTAAACCTTCTTATTTGTGTAAACATATCTGACGTCCATTTAAACGTTTTAAACATATCCAACGTCGACTTAAAAGTGTGATACAAGGTGATGCATGCTGGGTTGTTTGTTTATATGTTTGTTTGTTTGTTTCAGAGAGAGAGAGAGAGAGAGAGAGAGAGAGAGAGAGAGAGATTTCTGGCATCAAATTTAGTGTCCTGCGATATCAGCTAATGATTGCCAACATAGACGAAACTGAATAGTATCAAATGCACATCTAGTAGTTCAGGTCAAATATCTGAATAAAGTTGGGACGCTGGCATCTGGTGGAAAGTAAGTTCCTAGTTAGGGCTGTGGTGCCCGATAGGTAGTAGGTTGGCCAGGGCACCAACCACCCGTTGAGATACTACCGCTAGAGAGTTATTGGGGCCATTAACTGGCCGGACAGTATTACATTGGATCCCTCTCTCTGATTACGGCTCAGTTTGTCTTTGCATACACATGCACCGAATAGTCTGGCCTATTCTTTCCATATTCTCCTCTGTCCTCACACACCTGACAACACTGGGAATACCAAACATTTTTCTTTGCACAAGGGGCTAAGTACTGCAGTGTCATTGTTTAGTGGTTACTTTCCTCTTGGTAAGGGTAGAAGAGACTCTTTAGCTATGGTAAGCAGCTCTTCTAGGAGAACGAAACTCAAGAATCAAACCATTGTTTTCTAGTCTTGGGTAGTGCCATTGCCTCTGTACCAGGGCATTCCACTGTCTTGGATTAGAGTTCTCTTGCTAGAGGGTACACTCAGGCACGCTGTTGTATCCTGGTTTTCTTCCTCTTGATTGTTTTTATAGTTTATATATGGAATATCTAATTTAATGTTTTTACTGTTCATAAAATATTTTATTTTGATTATTACTTCTCTTGTAGATTATCTATCTCCTGATTTACTTTCCTCACTGAGCTATTTTCTCCTGTTGGGGCGCTTGGGCTTACAGCATCTTACTTTTCCAACTAGGGTTGTAGCTTGGCTTATAATAATAATAATAATAATAATAATAATAATAATAATAATAATGTGGTAACGTCCCTGACTGTTGAACGCCAGACCTGGGGGTCGAGTCTCGCTCAAACTCGTTAGTTCCTGTGGTCGCTGAAACCCCACCATCCTTGTGAGCTAAGGATGGGAGTTGGTTGATGGAGCTTATAGGTTTATCTGCTGAGTCTTCAGCAGCCATTGCCTGGCCCTCCTTGGTCCTAGCTTGTGTGGCGAGGGGGCTTTGGCGCTGATCATATGTATATATGGTCAGTCTCTAGAGCATTGTCCTGCTTGATAGGGCAATGTCACCGTCTCTTGCCTTGGCCATTCATGAGCGCCTTTTAAACCTTTAAATTGTTAAGGATGGAGAGAGAGGGTCTATTATCCAATAGATAAAAGTTTGCCATTATAGAATGTGATGGTATATAAGAAATTAGATCACATTTTTTGGCTTTTGACTATTAATCAATACAGTTTGCACCACGTTAAGTTCGTATTCAATTCAGACAGAGAGAGAGAGAGAGAGAGAGAGAGAGAGAGAGAGAGAGAGAGAGAGAGAGAGAGAGAGAGCATTCCTGTTTTTCTCTATTTATAGATGAAATTTATTTATATTTTTATAGCATTAAACACAAGCATAAACCATCGAGTATCGTTGCTCTAAAAGTTAATAAAAAAGATGTGTGTGTGCTAACATTGCGGCATAGTGTAATAATGCTTGCATTCTATATTGGGTTTTCAAGGATATTGCTCAATTTTGTATTGGGAAATTTCATTTTAAGGGTTGGCGTATTTTCATTAACGCCCTGTCATGATATGGCGACATTGCTCGGTATTTTTACATCAGGCCCAAGGATACTCTTCCGTGTGGAGGATATTTGCAATATGTATTCCTATGCATAACATAATTTCATTAAGGTAATGGCATATCACGAAAATATTTTTACTCGGGTCCCCTTATCCTTTCTGGTTTACCTATTTTTGCTAATTATCCCTATGGATTACTTCAACCCACACTATACACTATAGTCAATTCCTTTTAGTGAGGCAGATTTGCATCGACTCGCAGGGATGCCTTTTTATATCGGAAAAGTGTCCTGATCGCTGATTGGTTGGACAAGATAATTCTAACCAATCAGAGAGCAGGAAACTTTTCCCAGCCAAAAGAGCACCGCTGCGAGTCTGTGCAAATGCACCCCATTAAAAAAAATTGAGTATAGTACAGCTAAGGTAGCAACAACAACAACCAGTGCAGCCGTTTCTAGTCCACTGCAAGACAAAGGCCTCAGACATGTCCTTATTCATATCTGTTGTTAGGACAGTCTTCATCACCACGGTGGCCATTGTGAATTGGTGATGGTGGGAGACTTTAGTCTGATCGCTTACAGAAAACCAACCTATTTTGGGTGGCATACACTGGTACAGCTAAGGTAGCAACAACAACAACCAATGCAGCCTTTTCTAGTCCACTGCAGGACAAATGCCTCAGACATGTCCTTTATTCATATCTATGGTTTGGACAGTTTTCATCACCACGCTGGCCAGTGTGGATTGGTGATGGTGGGAGACTTTAATTTGATGGCTTACAACAGCCCAACTAATTATGGGTGGCCATGACTTGTACAGCTTTGCCGATCATGGCGATACGCAAACCCTTTCACTAGTTAAGGTATCTCCACTCAAAAAGTTCACACCTCAATAGATCACGTGATGCTGTTGCAAACCTGATCATTGTTCCCAGTGGTTCCTTGGTGCACCAACCGTGTGTCACACGATCGTACATAAATTATTTTGTATATATTATGCTTGTATCTGCGCTCTTCCCTCGCACTAAAATGAACCTGAATAATCATGTCTCCGGTTTTCCTCTGTAACATTGTCTGTCTTGTGAACATGAAAATGCCTGTTGCCTTGAGGTTTTGTATATAAAGGAGAGTGTTCTATAATAAAGTTACTCAGTTGATTGCTTCCTGCCTTTGAGTCGCAATCTTTCTCTCGGTCCGTCACATTGGACATCCAGAGAAGATGGTTTTAGCTTCATATTTTTTGTTTTACCTCTTAGACAATGTTCTTCTGTTTATTTGTATTGCCTGTGTGTCTAGATCTCTGTCATTTAGACAAGAAAGTTTCGAAAGGATGGATAATTTTTTCAACCAATAGGAATTACTCTTTTTTTCACCTATGGGAAACATTCTTTATTTCCACCAAGGGAAATTATTATGTTTTTCCATCAATGGAAATTATTCTTTTTTTCCATCAATGGAAATTATTCTTTTTTTCCATCAATGGAAATTATTTTTTTCCCACCAGTGAAAGTTACTTTTTTTCCACCTATGAAAGTTAATTTTATCCCCCTATGGAAATTACTTTTTCAACCAATGGAAATTACTCTAGATTATTGCCAAGAAATTTCATGTATGATCTTGAGCTGGTTTTGTATGAACACATTATCATTATGTTCTTTTATCTTTTTAATTCTATTTTCATTGATCTTTTCCTTATTTTGGTATTAACTTTATGATAATTGTTATTTAAAATTATATACAGATGGAAATGGTTAAGATGATGAAATGTCTATCACTTATGTATAAAAAGGTTTATGTACCCTTTTTCAGTACCTTCTTGAATTGTATAAAAAGGTTTATGTACCTTTTTTCTGTACCTTCTTGAATTGTAGTAATTTTTTTTTTTTTTTTTTTTTTTTTTTTTTTTTTTTTTTTTTGTGCACTATCTATATTAGTAAACAGATAAGTTAGCCCGGTAAAGTAGAAACAAGTTAGACCATGTTAAAAAACTGAATTATTTACTATAAAAAGTTAGGTAAAATCTATGGAAGAGGATTATGATTTTTACAGATTAAAATGAAGTAAAACGGCTTGATGGAAGAATTTAACAACGTGTCTTAGTTAATATTGGTTAATTAACCCGTCATTCAACCTTGAAAATTATTAAACACTTAATCCAGAGTTATAATGCGAATGTGTCAGTTCATGTCACCGTTCAGAATTCGATTTGCATTATCAGCTTACAATTATCCTAAGATTAATGGTGACTGACACATCCAAAGGATGTTCATTTCTGAATGTATTATTATTACTACTAGTGTACGCGACCCGTCAAAAATGATGGCTAGATAATTAGACATGCATACACAGATTCAATCCTTCCCAACTCCATCCCCCTTCCCTAAATACAACCCGTCTCACCAGGGCATGGCTACTCCCTCTCCCTCTTACCTGAGGGATGGGGGGAGACCTCCATGCCTCTGAGTGGTACTGTGTATATATATATATATATATATATATATATATATATATATATATATATATATATATATATATATATTATTAACCGTTACTAGTCCACTGCAGAACAAAGGCCTCAGACATGTCCTTCCACTTGCGTCTGTTTATAGTCTGTCTATGCCGTCCACACCCGCAGACTTTCTTAGTTCGTCATTCCATTGTCTTTTCTTCCTTCCCCTGCTTCTTTATTGATCTCTAGGGAATAGTTCTGATATTCTTCTCGTCCATCTATTATCTGGCATTCTCGTAATATATATATATATATATATATATATATATATATATATATATATATATATATATATATATATATATGTGTGTGTGTGTGTGTGTGTGTGTGTGTAAACACACATACATGTGTGGGTTCTATCGTATGCTTACGTAACTTTTTAAATAATTTTCTTTTAGTAACATCGAATTTTGTATCATACCGATAAATGATCAAATTCACCTTTTTTTTTTTTTCATGTATTTTACTCTACCGATTTAAATATTGGCGAAACGTTTTACCTTATCCAGTAACGGCCAGCAATAGTTATATATTCACATGCATGTTTCAGTCCTCAGAATATTACAAAATATTGTTTATAGATTTGATTATTTTTTTTTTCTTTTTGCGCATTGGTTGGAACGGTGAACATTTCAAAAATATTTATGATCTGTAAATAATTTAATGTCTGCGAACTATTGAAAATAGTGTTAATTATTTAGATATTTCCTTTTAAATGTAAATGTATGACTTTAGATGTAGTTAA
>NC_090744.1:26257170-26266682 GCF_036898095.1 Palaemon carinicauda
TATTAACTAAGCTACGACCCCAGTTGGAAAAGCAGGATGCTGAAAGCCCAAGGCTCCAACAGGGAAAATAGTCCAGTGAGGAAAGGAAATAAGAAAACAGATAGAATCATGTGCCTGGGTGTATCCTCAAGTAAGAGAACGCTAATCCAAGGGACTGGAATACCATGATTACATTAATAATGATATTTACAATTGGTTCACTTGGAAAGGTTTAATATTGGCCCTATGCCTTGTTGTTGATGATGATTTTGATATGAATATTTTTTTAAAACATAATTTCCATAATCAATTACTTGTTGCTTATGACGCACGTGATCATAACAAAGTGATTACACTTCGGTAAACAGATATCAAATGGACATTTGCGAAGGTTAATATTGAATTTATGATTGTCAACAGAGTCCTGATGTTAAAATTACTAGAGTAATGAGCATTTTAGTATGGTCCATGTATTCAATTTGATAAAATATTCGGGTTTTCATGTTGACAATGGCTTCTGTATACATACATACATATACCAAGGAAGTTCCCCCCAATTTTGGGGGGTAGCCGACATCAACAAATGAAACAAAACAAAAAAGGGGACCTCTACTTTCTACGTTCCTCCCAGCCTAACAAGGGACTCAACCGAGTTGAGCTGGTACTGCTAGGGTGCCACAGCCCACCCACCCCCGTTATCCACCACAGATGAAGCTTCATAATGCTGAATCCCCTACTGCTGCTACCTCTGCGGTCATCTAAGGCATCGGAGGAAGCAGCAGGTAATATTCAGACTACATTTTTTTATTCGATTGCCTTAATGGAATTTTTTTTTATTTAAACGGGAAGAATTCTTACGTCTCTTTTTATTTGTGGCAAATTAATCTCCGAAGAATAATATGTTGATTTTTATCCAGAATATTGTTGAACTAAACATCGAGTTAGTATACTTCTTTTATTCTCTTTTGCCATCTCTTAATATACTGCAGGTTCTTTGCATGTGTTAGATATGTTAAATAAATCTCAAATTACATATAAATGTACTAAAATAAACATTTGTTTTTATTTATGTACTAAAAAAGGTGACAGAAAATTTAGGAATTATTGTTAAAATTATTTAAATTTCTAAAATTATTATTATGATTAAAGTTGGCGTTATTAATAAAATTACTATTTATGAGGTAATTGAAGCGTCATTGGTGAAATATTAAAAAAAAAAAAAAAATAGTTACTTCTCGATCTTGGATTTAATTTGCCCTAACATTGTATCTTCTCCCCCCCCAAAAAAAAATGAAATACATTCAGCTCTTCATCACTCTTGGATTACTACTCTCTCTCTCTCTCTCTCTCTCTCTCTCTCTCTCTCTCTCTCTCTCTCTCTCTCTCTCTCTCTCTCTCTCTCTCTCTCTGGATAAGTTTCAGAGCACTGCATTTACTCTCTCTCTCTCTCTCTCTCTCTCTCTCTCTCTCTCTCTCTCTCTCTCTCTCTCTCTCTCTCTAAAAACCTTTCGAGGCACCTGCCCTTTCATCCATTTATTGGAAACGTTCCTGCCTGGCGATCTGCTGGACTGGAGTTCGAGCTACGCTAAAACTCGTTAGTTTCGTTGGTCGCTGCAACCTAACCATTCTTATGAGCTAAAGATGAGGGGTTTGTGGGAGCCTTTAGGTCTACCTGTTAAATCATCAATAGCCATTTCCTTGCCCTCCCTGGTCCTTGCTTATTTGGAGAGGGGGCTTGGGCGCTGATCATATGGATATATGGTCAGTCTCTAGGGCATTGTCACTGTCCCTTGCATCTTCCATTCATGAGCGACCTTTAAAACTTTTAAAGCACAACTAATTTCTCACTGGTCTTCGCGTAAAAAAGTTTGAATTAACTCTCCATTTTCACTGTCCTTAGTCCGTCAAACCTTGCAATTACTCCTTTCTTTTATTTTATCTTTTTAGAAATTTACTCTCTACCATAAACCCCAGCAGTGTTCTTTTGATTTCTAGTCTTTCTTTGACCTATATCCCTGTCTCTTCCTCTGCGACACCAACGCATTTTACATCCCATTCTTTTCAGGCTGGTGTTTTAGCCTTTTTTTTTTTTATATTGTATTGTCAAAGTAATTATCTCTCTCTCTCTCTCTCTCTCTCTCTCTCTCTCTCTCTCTCTCTCTCTGGATAAGTTTAAGCGCACCTGCATTTGCGCTCTCTCTCTTTCTCTCTCTCTCTCTCTCTCTCTCTCTCTCTCTCCTCTCTCTCTCTCCTCTCTCTCTCCTTCTCTCTCTCTCTGGATAAGTTTCAGAGCACTGCATTTGCGCTCTCTCTCTCTCTCTCTCTCTCTCTCTCTCTCTCTCTCTCTCTCTCTCTCCTCTCTCTCTCTCTCTCTCTCTCTCTCGAATAAGTGTCAGAGCACTAAATGTGCTATCTCTCTCTCTCTCGATAAGTTTTAGAGAGAGAGAGAGAGGAGAGTGAGAGAGAGAGAGAGAGAGAGAGAAAATGTGTCATGGAAACAAAGGTTGGGGCCGAAAAATCCTTGAACTTACTTTGTGTGAAAGAGAAGAGTTGGGCGCAACCCCACTTAAATCCTTGTTTTGGGAACATAAACTTTCTTTACCTTTAGGTTTTTTTTTTTTTTTTTTTTTTAACATATTCTGGACGCGGGGGAATGTTTTTCAAGTTTATCTTGCTATAACAAAATTACAATATTGATAGAAATAATTTCTGATGCAGAGATGAGAAATTAATTATGAAATACGCTGTATCATCAATTGGTTACAGAACTGAATTTTACATAGTTATCGTGGTGGTATTCTCTCTCTCTCTCTCCTCTCTCTCTCTCTCTCTCTCTCTCTCTCTCTCTCTCTCTCTCTCTCTCTCTCTCTCTAGATGAGTTTTAGAGCTCTACATGTACGGAAGTCTGATGTCCATAAATTAGAAATTGCCATATGCATGTGAAAGCACGTTCCCTCATATTTACCTTCGTTTTTCTTATCTTTAAACATTTCTAAACATTTATAGCAAGATTGAATACGACAAAAACATAGAGGAGAGAGAGAGAGAGAGAGAGAGGAGAGAGAGAGAGGAGAGAGAGAGAGAGAGAGAGAGAGAGAGAGAGAGAGAGATAGCCTTACCTTACCTTATTGCCTTATTTTTTGTTTGGGTTCCCCCAGGTCCCTCAGTGTGAGGCACCTCGTATATCCACCAGAGAGTTGCTAATACATCTTCCGGTGTATTTTGCATCTTCCAGTCTTGGATGGTCTGGGATGCATCTTAGGTATTTATCGAGCTGATTTTTAAACGCATCTACGCTCACTCCTGATATGTTTCTTAGATGAGCTGGCAGCACATTAAATAGTCGCTGCATTATCGATGCTGGTGCGTAGTGGATTAATGTCCTGTGCGCCTTTCTCAGTTTACCTGGAATGCTTTTTGGCACTATTAATCTACCTCTGCTTGCTCTTTCTGATACTTTAAGCTCCATGATGTTTTCAGCAATTCCTTCTATTTGCTTCCATGCTTGTATAATCATGTAGCGTTCTCTTCTCCTTTCTAGACTGTATAGTTTTAAAAATTGCAGTCTTTCCAGTAATCAAGGTCCTTAACTTCTTCTATTCTAGCAGTATAGGACCTTTGTACACTCTCTATTTGCGCAATATCCTTTTGGTATTGTGGGTACCATATCACATTGCAGTACTCGAGTGTACTACGCACATAAGTTTTGTAAAGCATAATCATGTGTTCAGCTTTTCTTGTTTTAAAGTGTCTGAATAACATTCCCATTTTTGCTTTACATTTAGCCAACAGTGTTGCTATTTGGTCGTTGCATAACATATTCCTATTTAAAATTACACCAAGGTCTTTAATTGCTTCCTTGTTTGTGATTGTCTCATTATTAGGTCCCTTGTATGCATACACCATTCCTTCTCTGTTTCCATAATTTATTGATTCGAATTATCGGAGTTAAATACCATCCTATTTATCTCCGCCCATTCATATATTTTGTTTAGATCTCTTTGTAGTGAGTTCCTATCTTCATCACAAGTAATTTCTCTACTTATTCTTGTGTCATCGGCGAAACTTCTCACTACGGAGTTTTCAACATCACAGTCTATGTCTGAGATCATAATAACAAATAGCAGTGCAGCTAATACCGTACCTTGGGGCACACCAGATATTACCTGGGCTTCATCTGATTTCTCGTCATTTGCAACCACTATCTGTTTTCTGTTTTGCAGGAATTCTTTTACCCATTTTCCCTATCTTTCCCACAATATTATGCTTTCTCATTTTTTTCTCCAATATGTTATGGTCTACCTTGTCAAAGGCTTTTGCAAAATCTAGATAGATCACATCTGTGTCTTTTTCATTTATCATATTATTGTATATGTTTTCATAGTGAGCTATCAGTTGGGTCTGTGTACTTTTTCCAGGTACGAAACCGTGTTGACCCATATAAACAAATTATTTTGACCAAATGGTTCATTATTTTCTTTTTTATTACCCTCTCATACACTTTCATAATATGTGATGTTAGACTAACAGGTCTATAATTGCTTGCCTTTAGTCTTGATCCACTTTTCTGTCTTAGCAGTATTGCAAGTGGCTTCGCGATAGTGTTTGCAGTTTTTTTTAACAAAATCGCTGGAACTCCATCTGGTCCGGCTGCCGATCCATTTTAATTTCGTTTATAAGCCGTAACAATATCTGCTTCATTAATATCTATATCCGTTAGATATTCAACATTTTCTTCTCTCATTTCTGTTTCATTATTCTCATTCGCAATTCTTGGCGTGAACTCACTCTTATATTTTTCTGCTAATATGTTGCATATTTCCTTTTTTTCATTCGTTAGCCGTCCTTCAATTCTTAGAGGGCCTATTTCTATTCTCCTTTTATTCATTTTTTTTTTGCATAGGAGTAAAGTACTTTGGGGTTTCTTTTTATATTTTGAAGTGTGCTTTCTTCTAAGTCCCTTTTTTCATTTTCTTTCGACTGTATAATCTTTTGTTCTGCATTTTCTATCTTACATTTTATTTCCCTCATTTTCCACACATTTTTTTCTTTTGCAAGATTTTTCTTCCACTTTTTAATTTTCTGAAATAAGATCCTTCTGTCTCTTGCTATGTACGTCTTTTGTTTATTGTTTTTTTTCGGTACATATTTTTCAACAATTTTCTCCAGTATTTTTGTACAGTATATCCGTATTTACCTGTATATTATCACTTATAAACACATTTTTCCATTCTTTATTCAGTTCTTCATTTATTTCTGACCATTTTATATTCTTACTGTAAAAGTTATATTTTCCATATCCTTCCCAAAGTTTTGTGCTTTTATTAATTCTGTGATCACTTGCTTTGGAATGAACTATCAATTCTATGACATTGTGGTCTGAAATTCCCGTGTTATACACTATTATTTCTTAACATAATTCACCTCATTCACAAATACTAGATCTAGGACATTTTCCTTTCTTGTTGGAATGTGGTTTATTGATGCATATTATGTTCTAATAGCATATCTTGAAGCTTTTCAAATTGCCTCTTATCTTCTGCGCTACTATTACTATCTTTTTTATATGTATACATACAACCACTTTCTTCTATCCGTTCTTTCCAATCCACGAAAGGAAAGTTAAAATCTCCGGATAGGAGTATATTCCAGTCTTTATGGTTTCTACATATATCATCTATTTTTTCTATTATTATGTCAAAACTCCTTAGTGTTTGGGGGTCTGTAAACTACAATATTCATTAGTTTTCAAATTCAAATTCTACCGCAATCAATTCACATTCTGTGTTGCTGTATTTTTCACATACTTTTCCTTGATTTATGTCTCTTCCATATATTGCGGTTCCCCCTTGATTCCTATTTTTTCTGTCTGATCTATAAGTTTGGAAACCCTTTATCTGGTCATCACTGCCAGGTCTCTTGGGAATACCATGTTTCACTTATATTTAATATATCTATTTTTTCAATTTGGGTTAGTTCTTCTAAGAACTCTATTTTCCTTTTAGAGTTACTCGTGACTAAACCCTGTGCATTCATTACTATTATGGTTTGTGTTTCATCCCCATTATTTAATATTGGTAATAATATGGATTCTCCCATGCTTCCTTCCTGTTCTGATATGATGTTCTTTTCTTCATTTCCCGGAATTCTGCCATTAAAAAATCCAACTTTTCTATTATATTTGCTCTTTCGCCTTCATATTTATTTGTGTGTGTATACCTGCAACTGTCCCCATATCTGCACCAACCCCTGGCATTATAGATGCATTCTTTGTAGTTGGGCTCTAAATGTGCAGGTTTGGGTTGAAAGGCCTCATATCTTGGGGCTCTTGGTTCAAAGCGCGGTATATACACGGCCTGCTTTTTTGTTTTCTTTTTTTGTTTCTTTTTTGCTTTCATTTTTCTTTCAGTTTGCTGAGTTTTCTTACATTCATTCATGGTTGCTGGATGCATATATCGACATTTTTGTTGTAAATGCATCCTTTTCCTTCTTTTAGGTTTTTGCATATTTTTGGATGGAGATCTCTGCATTCGTCTCCATATCCGTCTAAATACGCACATTTACCATATATTTCATAATTATGGCATATCTTTGGATGCTTGTAGTAGCATCTTTCGCCAAATCTGCAATTCCCTCTTTTCAGCATATTGCAGACTATATCCTTCTTTTCTATTTTTTCTTGTTCTTGCTCTTCCCTAAAATTATGTAGGTCCGGGTAGAGTCTCTTGGGTCTATTATTTGTTTCCATCTGGTAATTTATTTCTTCATAAGTATGTTGTTGGATGGCATCATAGGTTATATCAATGATTTCTTCTGCATCCTTACACATATCCTGTTCATTGTTCTCTTCTTCTTCTTTTTCTTCTTCTTCTTCTTCTGTTTCTTCTTCTTCCTCTTCTTTATCTTCAACTACTTGCAGATTTAGTCTCGACTTAATTATATTTTCTATCCAGACTAAGCATGTTGAGCAGAATACCTTTGTGTCTTTATTTTTATTTTTTGCTGTATTTCAGCACATGTGGGATGTGTTGGGACATGACAGGCATCACATTTTCTAATCAATTGTTGAGGATTATTAATGGAATACCATATCTTACATGTATTACACCATTTTGGCATTCTTTTTCCCATTGCAATCAATCAGCATATTCACCATATTGGACTTCTTATTGTTCTTTGATGGAATGTGTTGATTGATGTAAGACTTTCTTTATAAGTCTCTTTAACACTTGGATTTTCTTTGGAATTTCTTCTATTATTTTGCTGATGTTTTCCGCAGATTTGCTCCAGTTTATTGGATCATATTGTTTCAATATGTCTGCGAATATTTTTCCGTCACAGAGAGAGAGAGAGAGAGAGAGAGAGAGGAGAGAGAGAGAGAGAGAGAACGCATTTAGTGGTCCGAAACTTATCGAGAGAGAGAGAGAGGGAGAGAGAGAGAGAGAGAGAGAGACAGACAGAGGAGAGAGAGAGAGAGAGAGAGAGAGAGAACGCATTTAGTGGTCCGAAACTTATCGAGGAGAGAGAGAGAGAGAGAGAGGAGAGAGAGAGAGAACGCATTTAGTGGTCCGAAACTTATCGAGAGAGAGAGAGAGAGAGAGAGAACGCATTTAGTGGTCCGAAACTTATCGAGAGAGAGAGAAAAGAGAGAGAGAGAGAGAGAGAGAGAGAGAGAGAGAAAATGTGTCATGGAAACAAAGGCTGGTGCCGAAAAATCCTTGAACTTACTTTATGTGAAAGAGAAGAGTTGAGCTCAACCCCACTTTAATCCTTGTTTTGGAAACAAACTTTCTTTACCTTTTGGGGTTTTATTTTTTTTTTTGGGGGGGGGTTGAAACGCATTCTGAACCCGGATGAAATTTTTTCAGGTTTATCTTGCTATAACAAAATTACAATAATGATGGAAATAATTTCTGATGCAGAGATGAGAAATTAATTATGAAATACGCTGTATCATCAATTGGTTACAGAACTAAATTTAACATAGTTTATCTTGGTGGTATTCTCTCTCTCTCTCTCTTTCTCTCTCTCTCTCTCTCTCTCTCTCTCTCTCTCTCTCTCTCTCTCTTTTGAGTTTTACGTACAAAGCGTCTATAATGCCCTGCCTTTAAATTTTATTTAAGGATTGCTTTGTTTCAGGGTAAAACTCGCTTCACTAAAGTGTTCCACATTTCAACTCTTAACTGCTAAGGAATTACCGTGGCTGTCTGTATTATTATTATTATTATTATTATTATTATTATTATTATTATTAATTGCTAAGCTAGAACCCTAATTGGAAAATTAGGATGCTAGAATGCCAGGTGCTCCAACAGAGAAAATAGTCTAGTGAGGAAAGAAAATAAAGAAGCAAGTAGAACAGTGAGCCTGGGTGTACCCTCAAGCAAATGAACCCTAAGCCAAGACAGTGGAAGGCCATGGTATGGAGACTAGGGCACTACCCAAGACGAGAGAACATTGGTTTGATTTTGGAGTGTCCCCATAGATGAGCTTCTTACTATAGATAAAAAGTCTCTTCCTCCCTTATTACCAAGTGGAAAGTAGCCACTGAAGGGAAGAAGAGTTGTTTTCGGTTATATTAGTATTTGTATGTGTGTAAAGAATAGGCCATAGTATTCATTGTATGTGTAGGCAAAAGAAAAATGAGCCGTAACCAGAGAGGGAATCAATATAGTACTATATAGCCAGTCAAAGGACCCAATAACTCTCTAGGCGTCATATCTCATTGGGGTGGCTGATGCCTTAGCCAAACTACTAGCTAAACGAGATCGTTTATACTGTGCTTCACAATTAAAGAGTTCACTTGCAGTCATATAAGGCTGAACATCATCCACCTTGAATATCCATATGGGGTGTGGGGGGGGGGGGGCGTTATGATTAACAATAATACCAGAATCGCGATCTTAACCCTTATCACCTCAAAAATTTATTGAGTTTTTCTGTAGCGTAATACCCATCCGTTGTTAAAGTTTGGTGAAATTCCTGCTAAAAACTTTAATGTAATCCTGCTAACAGACAAACTAACATAAATAATTAAATAAACGCAGGTTAAACTAGAGGGGCACTCAGTAGAGCGCAGACCCCCGCCACGGCGGGTTATTTCTCGACCTTTTGCTCGACTTTGACCTTGACGTTTGACCTCGGACTTTCAAAATTGAATCACTTCCAGGTCTCAACATAACAATTTAATCCTTAAAAGTATCACTACTCTGTGAGTAAAATTCTGGCCAGAAGTTGTTCACACACAAGCGACTTTTTGCTCGACTTTGACCTAGGACTTTCGAAATTGGATTACTTCTAGGTCTCAGCATAATTAATCCCTGAAAGTTTGACTAATCAATGAGTAAAATTGTGGCCCTGAAGTTGTTCACACAAACGACCTTTTGCTCGACCTTGACCTTTGTCCTAAGACTTTCGAAATTGAATCACTTTTCGGTCTCAACATAACAATTAATCCCTGAAAGTTTCACAACTCTATGAGTAAAACTGTGGCCAGGAAGATGTTCACTCACAAACGACCTTTGCTCGACCTT
>NC_090744.1:26267182-26274682 GCF_036898095.1 Palaemon carinicauda
AAAAATATACGTAGGGAGGTTTCTCACACGTAAGACATATAACCCCACATACATACATGCACACACACAATATGTGTATATATATATATATATATATATATATATATATATATATATATATATATATATATATATATATATATATATATATATATCTATCTGACGTCGCATTTTACTCTAATAATGCGATGAAAAAATTCATCTACACACACACACACACACATATATATATATTGTGATGGCTGGCCTTGACCACCACACAAAACACTACACTTATAAAACAGTATTCACCACCATAACGTACTAAGTCCACTAAAGGTGGAATAGTATCCAAACATTAATACGAGTGCAAAGTCAACTCAAGGGGACAAAGAAAATACCACAAAAATCTCCTTAATTTTAATACATAATATTTAGACAGAAATAACACCTGAACCACAATAATACATTAATAAATGATACACACTCAATCTTAACTCCCTGTAAAAGAAAACAATTATACAATTACGGAAAGGTCAGCAACACATGCATACTAAATGGAGAGAGGGTCCAGAAAGGAGAAGGCCAACGAAAAGTGAGAACAACCTAACAAATACAAACTAAATATCCCTATCTAGTGGACGATGGCTGGTTTGATTGAAAGGCTTTCACAAGCTCCAGTAAGGGCGTCAGCTGACAAGTCGTGATCGCGATACTTAAATAAGCATATATATTATTACCTTGGGACAGAGAGGTCCCCTTGGCTTTTACTGAACCAAGGGCAGTAACAAAATGTTAAGATGAGACGTCTTGCTGCAGAGAAAGGATATCCAACACAAGCTCAATAGCTTCAAAATGTGGCTCTGCAAAGGCGTGGAATAATATAGATCCAATCACAAATGTCGTGCCCTACAAGGTTGGAGGCTCAGAAACACACTCAGGAACCATCCTCAAAAAAAGCCCCTCCAAAACTCCGTTCACGCAGGAGCGCAGCCACGTAATCCACACCACTTGAAAATATAAAACAGCCGTTAGTCCATTATAAACACTAACATAACCACCAGTGAAAAGACAAACTATCAAAAAAAAAAATAAACAATAAGTCTACAATATATTAAACCTTATACATCTATAAAAACTTAAATAATTTAGAAAAATTAAAGCAATAATATTACACCTCACCCAACCAAAAAAAAAAAATTCCAATTTTTTTTTTTTTCTAAAGTGATTTAAATTACAACATACAGGTTATCACATTATGAAATATTAAACCAACACTCAAAAATATTAAATATTAAACCAACACTCAAAATAATTATTAAACAAATTGCAAAAACATGACAAACAAAAGGAAAGAGGGGGGCAAGTACCAAGGTTTGCAGCTCACAAGGATAGCAATATATAACCGATACTAAAAAAAAATCTTAAAACCTAAATTAATCACAAGTAAACTTTCCAAAACCAGAAAACCAAAACATCACCATCTGATAAATAGGTACCAACCTAAAAATTTCACATCACTCATATCGTTAATAAACTTAATTAAGAGTCATTGCACTAACAACCGGATTCTGTATATATAGTCCAAAAGCTATAACCTTTTCCACACACAATACACTGTTCCTTTTCAGGGATACACCTCACTCACTATCAATAAATGTTGATCACAAAAACACTGTCTATTTCAGTGTTATATATCACACTTATCACCATAGTGTCCAATACATACACACACACCGAACGACACAGAGAAGACCACCACAAGACTCCCTGCGCAAAACAAACAAAATCGATGAAGCGTAATTATTAGCCTGAAAATACAGAATACCAGATTAGTGCCTATCTCTTTTCTTAGCTTATTATAAACCTTATCGTACCTGAAACCTCTAAACCTTAGTAGATTAACCTTAACTCAGTCTAGGGTACCACTCATACACCAGCCTGTAGCGCCTAAAAAACGGCTGTTGTGCTACAGACCCGTGAGCCCATGACCCATCTAATTAATCAATCATTAGAAAGTACCAGTGATCACCCTCACCTTTTAACCTTAAAGATCCCATATAATATACCCAGAACATTATAGCCTTCTGTAAACAAACCATGATTAATAAATCTTAAATATACATTTACTTCTACTCACTACGTGCCCACTTCAACAGCACACACACCATAATTAGAACGATACAGATACTACCTTTAATAACTGCATAGCCCTCTGTCAATCAACTAATATTCAACGCTGCGAGAGAGAAAATCGGCAACAATATTATCTTTTCCTGGGATGTGGGAAAATTCTAAATTCCACTCTTGCAGCATGAGACTCCACCTCATCAATCGTTGATTTTTATTTTTGTATCTGCTGATGAAGGTCAGGGGATTATGGTCTGTCAAGACCTTAATAGGTGTATCTGAGGAGGAGAGATAAACCTGAAAATGGTTAATAGCAAATACTAAAGCAAGAGTCTCTTTCTCCACAGTGGAATACCTACGTTGGGCGGAGGACAATTTTTTTGAAAAGAATGCGACAGGATGAGAAACTCCTGCTCGTCATTCTGCAACAACACCGCTCCTACACCAACGTCACTTGCATCCGTGGCAAGAGAAAAAGGAAGGTCAAAATCAGGAGCTCTCAAGACAGGGAAATTAATTAAAACTCTTTTTAAATTATCAAAAGCCCTTTGCGTTTCATTCGTCCAGACAAATGCTACATTCTTTCTCAAGAGATTTGTTAACGGATCGGCTATATCCGAAAAATTCCTAACAAACCTTCGGTAGTACCCACTCAAACCAAGGAATCTTCTGACATCCCTCCTACATTTAGGGACTACCATATTTTCAATACTTTCGATATTGGCCTGCTTAGGAGCAACTTTACCATTACCAACCTCATGACCCAAATATACCACCTTCGCCTTTGCGAAATCGCTTTTCTTTAAATTAATTACCAAATTTGCCTTTTTCAACACCTCAAATAGTGCCCTAATACGTTTTAAATGGGTTTCCCAATCATCGCTATAAATAACAATATCATCAATATACACAACACATCCTTCTAAACCATGGACTAAAGTATTCATTAACCTCTGAAAGGTAGCAGCCGCGTTCTTCATACCAAACGGCATAACTTTACATTGAAACAATCCCTGTGGTGTTACAAAAGCAGACAGGGCCCTTGCCCGCTTTGAAAGAGAAACTTGCCAATAACCTTTCAACAAATCGAATTTGCTAATGTATTTGGCCTTCCCCATTCGATCAATACAATCCTCAATTCGAGGTAATGGATAACAATCAGATTTAGATAACTCATTCAACTTACGGTAATCAAAACATAACCTGAAATCACCGTCGGATTTCTTTACCAATACAACAGGTGATGACCAAGGACTTTGACTAGGTTCAATTAGGTCATGTTTTAGCATATAATCCACTTCCTTTGCTACAACCTCATTTTTGAAGGGATTCAACCTGTAAGGAGATTGTTTCACAGGAGTGGCGCTACCTACCTCTACATCATGTTCAAGGACCGAAGTCCTACCCGGTACATCCGAAAATAATTCTTTATAATTAGATACTAAATTTTTCAAAGACCTTTGTTCTTCCTTACCTAAATGTGAAATTACTCCCGAAAATTTTTCCAAAGACTTTCTATTATCCGACCGCCATTCACATCCATTAAAACAATTATCATCAATACCCTCCCCCTCTGAAAAAGAAAAATGGTTATTGTTCTCAGAATCTACCGTGTTCCCAATAGTTGCCACAGGAATGACTTTTTCCCGTTCCATATAAGCTTTCAACATATTTACATGACACAGTTGAAAAGGTTTCCTTCTTTGAGGTGTCTCCACTAAATAGTTAACTTCACTTACTTTTTTCAAAATTTTCCAAGGACCTGAAAAAGAAGCTTTCAATGGATTCCCTGGGAAGGGTAACAAAACCAAAACTTTATCGCCTACCGCAAAGTCGCGTGCCTTGGACCTTCTATCAAAGAAAAACTTCATTCTTTTTTGGCTACATAATAAGTTTTCACCCGCAAATTTCCAAGCCTTGGTTAATTTATCGCCTAGATTAGACACATAATCCAATAAATTAACCTCAGGGACGTCTCCCTCCCAAGACTCACGAACCACATCAAGAGGACCTCGAACACAATGACCAAACACAAGGCTGAAAGGCGAAAAACCTAAAGACTGACTTGGGACAGAACGAAAAGCGAACAACAAATAAGGTAATTCCTTATCCCATTCAGAACCATTAATCAAACAATATTTCTTTACCATGGATTTCAGGGTCTGATGAAATCTCTCCAGAGCTCCCTGGCTTTCTGGATGATATGGAGAAGAGGTCACATGTTTTATATTTAACTCTGCCATTTTATCTCTGAAATACCTGCTAACAAAATTAGAACCACAATCCGATTGAATAATCTTAGGCATCCCAAACCTGGTAAAAAAGTCAATTAGTACATCTACAATTTTAACACTTTTTATTGTACGTAGTGGTATCGCCTCGGGATATCGAGACATCCTATCCATGATTGTCAAAATATACTCATTACCACTACGCGTCTTCGGTAATGGTCCAACCACATCAATAATGACTTCCTTAAAAGGTTCGGAAACTACAGGAATAGGACATAGAGGCGATTTTGGAATCCGCTGATTGGGTTTACCGACCCTCTGGCACACATCACAACTATTGACAAACTTCTTTACATCTGCCTTCAACTTCGGCCAATAATAATTCCCTAACAATTTGCAAGAAGTTTTATGAATTCCAAAATGGCCGGCCAGACCACTTTCGTGCGCCAATGACATTAACTCCTTCCTGTAACCAAAAGGAACCATTATCTGTTTCACAATTTCATAATCAACATTATCCACCCCCATAGGCCTACTCAACCTATATAAAATATTATTAATTATCTTAAATTTTGGACCAGTCATATCAGACACCTCCCCTGACTCGATAGGGAGTTCCCGAAACTCCTTTTTCTGGGCTTTGATTAGCTCTTCAGTGGTCCAATTTAACTTGTCCGTTAACATTCCAAGATCTACAGCTAGGCTATCACTACGATCTAAACTACTTAAATCTACATCAATTGTTGACTCTGCAGCGTCAACAATTCTAGCACTAGAACGAGTAACTGCTGCTACTTCACTATCAGGGTTTATCAATATCGGACAATTATTATTCTTCATAGCCACATCATTCCCTAACACAACATCAACCTCCTTAACCGGGAATTTATCAACTATGGCCAATTTCAAATCTCCAGCAAAGGAAGGGCAGATTAAATTAAAATTTTCAATAGCATATGACTTTACGGAATCAGGAAAACCAGCCAATAACACAAATTCCCCACTTTTGGGTACAAAATTACAAGGTAATGCCTCCCTTAGTATCAAAGACTGAGCTGCACCGGTATCACGCAAAATACGCACTCGTCTTTTCTCGGACGAATTGGCGAAGGAGACACTACCGAAGGACAAATATCTGTCAAAACAACCAGGTAGTCATTGATCAGCGGATGTTGTTGGGGTAGGTTCTCTCTCTCTCTCTTCCACGCCCATCACTGGCCTAACATTAGCATTTTGAGATTTTCTAAATGCATAACACATACTCTTTACGTGCCCCTTCTTATTGCAAAAGAAGCAAGTCAATGTTTTCAATTTCTCTGGATTGTATATATTTGGCCTATTGCCTCTGTTAGGAGAAAAATTATTATTAGCATTACCCTGATTATTATTACTTCCCTGATTATTTCTACTGAACACCTTAGCATTATTATTAGGATTAGCATTATTATTCCTACCTATCTTAACCCAACCAGAATTCACCTTTGTCGTTACTCCCCCTAACTCACTCTTATGAGACAAGCAATATTCGTCACTAGCGATGGCTACCTCTTGAACAGTCTCGAGTTTTAACTCTTCGAGGTGGACCTTCAGCTTATCCGGGACACACCTCTTAAACTCCTCCACCAACATTAACTCCTTCAATTTCTCAAAATCTCCCACCTCCTTGGACTTAAACCAATCGCTAGCATACTGTTCCTTCGCCCTGGCAAATTCAACAAAAGTTTGTTCCCTACATTTTTCTAAGTCTCGGAAGCGTTGCCTATAAGCTTCAGGGACTAACTCATAGGCCTTCAAGACAATAGCCTTCACACTCTCATAATCTGCTGATAGATCCTCCTCCAGCGTTACATATACCCTCTGAGCTCTTCCAACCAATTTACTTTGTATAAGAGTGGTCCAATACTCCTGGGGCCACTCCAACCTTGCAGCAATCCTCTCAAACGATACAAAAAATTCTGCTACATTATTTTCTTCAAATTTAGGTACAAATTTGAGAGCCTGCGATAAATTGATAGCAGGACTTACTAACCTATTTGGGGAATGGGTGGGGGAAAAAGAACCTGGGTTTCTCATGGCAATCTCATGCTGCCTCTCTTTTTCTCTTTCCCCTGCCTTAAACTTTTCCATTTCAAATTCCATTTGTCTCAGGACAATCTGCTTATCCAAAATTTCTATAGACACTACTTCATCCGGTTTCACCTCTTGTTCCCCACCTGTCTTTACAGTTTTAACATAATCATAAATGAGCAATAGCAATACACCCTTTCTTATGGACACATCATATTCCAATTCAAAATGTTCTGCTACAACTTCCAAGTCTTCCCTATTTAACTCTGCCAACCTCTCTTGCCATCCCTCTCCTCCAAGGAGTTCTAGTACATTAACAACCATGATTACTTATTCA
Source organism: Palaemon carinicauda (assembly GCF_036898095.1). NCBI lineage: Eukaryota > Metazoa > Arthropoda > Malacostraca > Decapoda > Palaemonidae > Palaemon > Palaemon carinicauda. Next base: position 26,273,927 of record NC_090744.1, read on the forward strand.
AACAAAATCCTAAATTTGCACAAAACAACACCGAGGAGGTGAAAATACACTGCCTGAAAAATTACCCCAAGAATTAACTTTGCACAAACACTGGTGAATACTCAGGAACGAAATATCCTGCCACGGTCGCCACTTGTGATGGCTGGCCTTGACCACCACACAAAACACTACACTTATAAAACAGTATTCACCACCATAACGTACTAAGTCCACTAAAGGTGGAATAGTATCCAAACATTAATACGAGTGCAAAGTCAACTCAAGGGGACAAAGAAAATACCACAAAAATCTCCTTAATTTTAATACATAATATTTAGACAGAAATAACACCTGAACCACAATAATACATTAATAAATGATACACACTCAATCTTAACTCCCTGTAAAAGAAAACAATTATACAATTACGGAAAGGTCAGCAACACATGCATACTAAATGGAGAGAGGGTCCAGAAAGGAGAAGGCCAACGAAAAGTGAGAACAACCTAACAAATACAAACTAAATATCCCTATCTAGTGGACGATGGCTGGTTTGATTGAAAGGCTTTCACAAGCTCCAGTAAGGGCGTCAGCTGACAAGTCGTGATCGCGATACTTAAATAAGCATAAATATTATTACCTTGGGACAGAGAGGTCCCCTTGGCTTTTACTGAACCAAGGGCAGTAACAAAATGTTAAGATGAGACGTCTTGCTGCAGAGAAAGGATATCCAACACAAGCTCAATAGCTTCAAAATGTGGCTCTGCAAAGGCGTGG
>NC_090744.1:26282182-26284682 GCF_036898095.1 Palaemon carinicauda
ATATATATATATATATATATATATATATATATATATATATATATATATATTTAAAATTTTTATATTAATTGTTAATTAATTTTCTTGTAGTTTCCTTGTTTTCTTTCCTCACTGGGCTATCTTCCCTGTTGGAGCATTCGGGCTATTAGCATGTTGCTTTTCCAACTAGGGTTGTAGCTTAGCAAGTAATGGTAATAATAACATATATATATATATATATATATATATATAGAGAGAGAGAGAGAGAGAGAGAGAGAGAGAGAGAGAGAGAGAGAGAGAGAGAGAGAGAGAGAGAGAGAGATAGATACATAGATAGATAGATAGATGGATAAATATATAGAGAGATCATTCACAGTGAAATCTTATGAATTGTGTATGACCCCCCCCCCCCCATAGATAGATAATAATAGAAAATATATATATAATTTTCTAATGAATATTATGAATTGTGTGTGAATTCCCCCCCCCCCCCCCAAATAGATCAATATAGAAAATATATTTAATTCACTAATAAATCTTCATAGAAAGATAGATACAGAAAATATATATAATTCATTAATAAATGTTTAGAATTGTGTATAAATGTGTATAAATCACACCGATAGATAGGTAGATACAGAAAATATATGTATAATTCACTTTTAAATCTTCAGAACTTAGCTCGACCCCCCCCCCCCCCCCATGTATTAAACTTCCACATTCGCTTCTATCTCGTTCTTTTCCAATAAGTTTCCATTCCGTTTTAGTTTCCTTTCTGCCTTCTTCATACACTTCTTAAGTATTCACTCATTTCACTACCATATCATTCTTCATTCTTTCCATATGTCCAGACCACCTCGAAGCACCTTTCTCCTAAACTAGCTGTCTTATGATTTCTACCTATATCCGCATTTTATTTTACATATTTCAGTTCTTCGTAAGCCACTAACAGTATACTTAACAAACAGTTCATATCTACAGATTCAACACTTTATCTCATCAGCATAACGTATGAAAACTTCACTTCCATAAAGGAGGGTTAGCTCAACCATTCCTTCGTACCTCCCTACATTATCTTGGTTCTCCAAAACTGTAAACAATATTTTGCACTCTCTGTTCTACCCTCTTTAATTTATTCTTTTTCTAACCTTTAAGTTTATATAACCGCCATCGTTATATTTACTTTCAAATGGAAAAATTAAACAACCTTTGTTTATTCTTCTACCATCTCGTTAGCGTTTTTTTTTTTTTTCTTTTTGTAAACATTATTAATTATTTTTATGAGCAATATAAGTGAACATTAGTATTATCTGTTTATTCTTTTACCATCCCTGTTAGCTTTTCTTCTTGTAAACAATGTTAATTATTTGTTATAAACAATAATTGAATATTTGTATTATTATTGTTATTATTATTATTATTATTATTATTATTAAATGTTAAGCTACAACCTAGTTGGAAAAGCAGTATACTATAAGCCCAGGGGCCCGAACAGGGAAAATAGCCCAGTGAGGAAAGGAAATAAGGAAAAAAAATATCTTAAGAATAGTAACAATATTAAAATAAATATTCCTATTTAAACGATAAAAACTTTAACAAAACAAAAGGAAGAGAAACTATAGTCCATTTCTTTTAGCGAGTCATATTTGCACCGACTCGCAGCGGTGCCCTTTTAGCTCGGAAAAGTTTCCTGATCGCTGATTGGTTGGACAAGATAATTCTAACCAATCAGCGACCAGGAAACTTTTCCGAGCTAAAAGGGCACCGTTGCGAGTCGGTGCAAATATGACTCGCTAAAAGAAATTGACTATAGATAGAAAAGTGTGCCGGAGTGTTCCCTCTGCAAACGATTGCAAATAGGACGAAATTTCCAATGCATGGTGAAGATTTCGAACTAAAAACGATCTTAAAAAATGGGGGGAAAACAAGAGTATAGGTTTAATAGCCTTTTCATATCTGTGCAATTGTTGATTAAGAATTCAATTTATAATACAGAGCTTTTGTAAGATTAATTAACATTCCATTGGAGTACACTGACTAGTTCATCTGCTTGCTGTAATCTGTACCTGTAATTTGAAAGATATAGTGTTACTGTATTCACTGTGATAATAGAGAAAATAATAGCATATTTTTTTATTCATTTGTGGGATAAACTGGCTAATTACAGTAGTAATAACTTTTAACTGTATTTTAACTGAGAATTTTTATTAAAACATTTAATAAATAATTTTTATTTCAGAATAAGACTTTTTTTTTTCAAATTTTATCATTTAGATTATTTTGGAAATACATTTATAAAACCCTATTTTTTTACCTGGGTAAATCTTCTAATACCTTTTATTTCATGATCTGTGTATGCTTTAATTGTCATAATATTATTGTCATAATATTATTATTATTATTATTATTATTATTATTATTATTATTATTATTATTATTATTGTTTTTGTTGTGAGATGTTATTATTATTGTTGTTTTTGACCCAGGCCTACATGGCTGAGGACTATGAAGCGTGAAGTAG
>NC_090744.1:26289682-26294682 GCF_036898095.1 Palaemon carinicauda
AACAAAGGAGGCCGGGTTAATCTGGGATCTTGATTTGAATGCCTCCTGTTGCCACATAATGGGGGTTGTACCCGAGCAAGTGCCACACGCCCACACCAGAATGCAGGGCGCCCACCACCTCCGCCTAACGCTCACCCCGCCCATACGAAACCCACGGCCACGGCGGTCGAAACTTTTCGGAAAGAAGAGCACATGTTGTGGCAACGTTCGCCCGTGATGCTCATTTCAGAAGACGCGAGGGGAGGAGCTCAGTGGCGAGCGTCCGTTTTTCAAAACGGTTCGTCCGGGATCAGGTGGGATTCAGCCCGAGGGCTGAGCGAAGTCTAGAGGGAGCGAATGGTAAGCAAAGGGTTGGGTAATTACCATAATGGGCAGTACGAGGGCTCGGCCTGCCTGAGCCAACATATTGAGATGGTTCGCCTTGTGCTCTCTCTCTCTCTCTCTCTCTCTCTCTCATCTCCTCTCCTCTCTCTCTCTCTCTCTCTCTCTCTCAACCAAGGACCTAACCGCTTTCTGACCCAACCTCCTGTGACTGCTGCTGCTGCTGCTGCCACTGCTGCCGCTACGGCTGCCACTGGTACTCAGAGGCCAACCACGACGATAGTGGAGGAGACGGGTTGTGGGAAGAAGAGGGGAAGGAAGGAAGAAGAGCACGAAAGAGAATGCGGAGGCGAAGAGGAAGACGAGGGAGAGAGAAAGACGGATATATATATATATATATATATATATATATATATATATATATATATATATATATATATATATATATATATATATATATGTGTGTGTGTGTGTGTGTGTGTGTGTGTGTGTGTGTGTGTGTATATAATATATATATATATATATATATATATATATATATATATATATATATATATATATATATGTGTGTGTGTGTGTGTGTGTGTGTGTGTGTGTGTGTGTGTGTGTGAGAGATATATTATAAGGGAATTCACATATATTTTAGCAATTAAAGCACGAATTTGTTATTCATTCTCTGGTGTCAGCCGTTATTAGGAGGCAGCTTAGAATAGAATTTTAGTCATATTTTAGCAATTAAAGCATGAATTTGACAGTAACAGTTGTGATAAGTCATTTTCTGGAGTCGCCCGTTCTTAGGGGAGGCAATAATAGAGAGAGAGAGAGAGAGAGAGAGAGAGAGAGAGAGAGAGAGAGAGAGAGAGAGAGAGAGAGAGAGAGAGAGAGAGAGAGAGAGAATTAAACTTTTATCGCACATTCTCACCTATCACGAAACGTATTGACTTTAAATTCTTAATCTTGTTTTTCTTTTTTTTTTGCGTTATTTACTCCATTTTAACTGAAATATTCATTTTAACATATACGTAGACTATGCAAGAGATCTGAATTTTCGTCTTTGAGGCGTTGTAACGCCAGATCACGCTAAGTAAACAATCACTGTATCATTTAGTTTTTATTCTACTGGATTTATCATATTTTATTGATTTTATTTAACCTATGTGTGTATATATATATATATATATATATATATATATATATATATATATATATATATATATATATATATCCATGTACTATATATATATAAATATATATATATATTATTATTAAATGCTAAGCTACAACCCTAGTTGGAGAAGCAGGATGCTATAAGCCCAGGGGCCCCAAGAGGGAAAATAGCCCAGTGAGGAAAGGAAACAAGGAAAAAGGAAATATTTAAGAACAGTAACAACTTTAGAATAGATATTTCACATATAAACTATAAATTCTTTAACAAAATAAATATATATATATATATATATATATATATATATATATATATATATATATATATATATATATATATATATATATATATATATATATATATCAGGACCCATACAGTGACGGGACAACCAATCGTCAGATGAAAACAATGAGGTATACTCTGTCGGATGACAAATCTCTTTTGACTTCTTTACAGAACAAGAATTTTTTTTTTATTATTGTTTTTAAACTTCTGCCCGTCGTATGATCTTTTTTTTTTTTAATGAACTGTTCCATTTGAGGGGAATTTCTAGGGGGAGGAGATGCAGTTCCCCTTTTTAACTGTTCTGTAGAACAAAAGGAACACTGCTACTTTTTTTTTTTTTTTTTTTTTTTTCTGTCGGCTCCAAGGTCCCTCTTCCATTGAGCTCCTTTGTCAGGCAAACGGAAACTTTCGCTTCTCTGAAGAGCTGTTTCGTCGGGCTCAAAGGAAAACGTCGCTATTCTAAAGGAATCTTCGGTTAAATAGCGTTATTGTAAAGGACTCTTTGATCAAATGTTGCTATTTTAAAGGAGTTCTTGATCAAAGGATGCTATTCTAAAAGTCTCTTAGGTTAAATGTTGCTATTCTAAAGGACTTTTAGATCAAATGTTGCTAAACTAAAGAATTTATAGATCAAATGTCACTATTGTAGGTCAGATATCGCTATTCTAAAGGACTTTTAGGTCAAATGTCACTATTCTAAAGGATTCTTAGATCTAATGTCGCTATTCTAAAGGACATTTAGGTCAAATGTCACTATTCTAAAGGATTCTTAGATCTAAGGTCGCTATTCTAAAGGACATTTAGGTCAAATATCACTATTCTAAAGGATTCTTAGATCTAAGGTCGCTATTCTAAAGGACATTTAGGTCAAATATCACTATTCTAAAGGACTCCTAAATCTAATGTCGCTATTCTAAAGGATTCTTAGATCTAAGGTCGCTATTCTAAAGGACATTTAGGTCAAATGTCACTATTCTAAAGGACTCCCAAATCTAATGTCGATTTCTAAAGGACTTTTAGGTCAAATGTCACTATTCTAAAGGACTCTTAGATCGAATGTCGCTATTCTAAAGGACTCTGAGATCAAATATCAATATTCTAAATGACCCTCATATCAAATGTGGTTATTCTAAAGGACTCTTACAGCAAATGTTGCTATTCCAGATTACTCTTGGGTCAAATGTCGCTATTCCAGATTACTCTTGGGTCAAATGTCTGTATTTCAAATGACTGAGGTCAAATGTCGTTATTCCAAATTACTATTAGGTCAAATTTCGCTATTCTTTAGGTCTCTTAGATCAAATTTCACTCCTCCGAAGGACTCAAATATCACATCGAAATCGTCGTTGTCGTCGATGTGGTCGTCGTTATCTCTCACCTTGGAGCAAATTAGATGGAAATATGTATTGGGATCAAACAATGCTTTGGCCATGAAAATAATATCTAAGGATAAGTAATCAGGCTATTTTGATTCTCACGTTAATTGGTAGGAATAGGGTATAGTTTATTCAAACTTTTATAATTAAAAGAGTACATCAGTGATAAACCTCCTTTGCTAATAAGTGTAGAAGAGCCTCTCTATTCTAATTCCTCCGGCAAGGTGAAAGAAGAGAGCTTTAGCTGAATCTTCGTGACGCGAAGTAAACAAGAGCAACCAGAGATTTCTGACCTCCGCCAAAGAGTAATGGAGTCACCCGTGCCTTAAGATCTATCTGTGATGGAAATTTCGTGAAAATCCGTCAGTTTGTTTTGACGTCTTTAAAATGGCGAAAAATGCAAATCCGGATTTAGAATCCAGATCCGGATCATTGCCAAAATATAATGTGGTCGTCCATGACCCTAAGATCTGTTTTTAAGGAAAATTTCATCAAAATCTGTCAAGTACTTTTGATGTAATCCTGTCCACAGACATACACACAGACAAATAAGTAAACAAATAAACTGACTCGATTTTATAACCTTGGCGGAGGTAATAAGAGAAACCGCGCCTGTCCTCTTCACTGGCAAGAACATTCAAAGAACAGGGTTATGATAGCCTGGTGGTAGCGTCTTGCCTGGTGATTGCTAGACTGGGGTTCGAGTCCCGCTCAAACTCGTTAGTTTCTTTGGTCGCTGCAAACTCACCATCCTTGTGAGCTAAGGATGGGAGGGTTCGGGGGAGCCTATAGGTCTATCTGCTGAGTCATCAGCAGCCATTACCTGGCCTTCCTTGGTCCTAGCTTGGGTGAAGAGGAGGGTTGGGCGCTGATCAAATGTAATTTGGTCAGTCTCTAGGGCATTGTCTTGCTTGATAGGGCAATGTCACTGTCTATTGCCTCTGCCATTCATGAGCGACCTTTAAACCTTTATACCTTTAAGAAGAGGTGACTGGTTTGTTTGCGAGCTGTTAACATTGAGGGGGGGGGGGGGCACTTTTAAATATGCTGGGTGGGAAGATCAAATTGTAGCATGTTATTTTTTTTTTTTTTTGCTGCTTTTTTTTCTTTTTTTTTCTATGATTGAATTTCAATGGAAAACTGACGTTATAAGTTTTGCCACGTTTTTGTAGGATCTCCAGGCGAGTGAGTACTGTATTTAGGTAAATATGTACAGTTGGCCTGTGAACAACTTATCATATATATACATATATACTGTATTATTATTATTATTATTATTATTATTACTATCCAAGCTACAACCCTAATTGGAAAAGCAAGATGCTATAAGCCCAGGGGCTCCAATAGGGAAAAATAGCCCAGTGAGGAAAGGAAATAAATAACTGAAGAGAACAAATTAACAATAAATCATTCAAAAAAAGTAATGTCAAAAGAGATATATCATATATAAACTATTAACAACGTCAACAACAAATATGTCATATATAAACTATAAAAAGACTCATGTCCGCCTGGTCAACAAAAAAGCATTTGCTCCAACTTTGAACTTTTGAAGTTCTACTGATTCAACAACCCGATTAGGAAGATCATTCCACAACTTGGTAACAGCTGGAATAAAACTTCTTGAGTACTGCGTAGTATTGAGTCTTATGATGGAGAAGGCCTGGCTATTAGAATTAACTGCCTGCCTAGTATTACGAACAGGATAGAATTGTCCAGGGAGATCTGAATGTAAAGGATGGTCAGAGTTATGAAAAATCTTATGCAACATGCTTAATGAACTAATTGATCGACGGTGCCAGAGATTAATATCTAGATCAGGAATAAGAAATTTAATAAACCGTAAGTTTCTG
>NC_090744.1:26304682-26307182 GCF_036898095.1 Palaemon carinicauda
GATTCGTTTAATGAATAATGAGTTATTTTCAAGTATAGGATTTTCTTAAGTCAATGTATACATATATATATATATATATATATATATATATATATATATATATATATATATATATATATATATTTATATATATATATATATATATATATATATATATATATATATATATATATATATACATATACATATATATATATATATATATATATATATATATATATATATATATATATATATATATATATATATATATATATACATATACAGTATGTATACAAGTAGGATACTTTTAGAAGGCAACGGGCTACAAATGGTTTACCTGAGAAGAAAACGCCTCTAAAATGGGATCAATTTCAAATATATGAATCATAACCTTTATATTTTTAAAGTGAATTCATCAAAAAAACAGGACAGCTTTTAGAATATATCAGAAATGAAATGCTTTTAAGAAAACCAATCTATCACAAACAGGATGCTTTTAGAAGTCGGTACACAACATGCAGAGGGCTTTTAGAAGGAAATTATGAATCATAACCTTTATATTTTTAAAGTGAATTCATCAAAAAAACAGGACAGCTTTTAGAATGTATCAAAAATGAAATGCTCTTAGAAAACCTATGTATCACAAAACAGGATGCTTTTAGAAGTCGGTACACTACATGGAGAAGATTTTTAGAAGGAAATAATTGATTAATAAGAGCATTTCTTTCAAAGCACCTCCTTTTTTTCTTTCTCCCTCTCTTTTTGTTGCTGATATGTATGTTATCATCATTGTTAAGCGTTAATTCTATTGTGATTTTGTTATCCTGACCTTAGAACTCTGTGGTCAACCTGCTAATTGATGTTTATAATATATCACTGATATTATTGCATATCTCATCTTTTTTTTTTTTTTTTTTTTTTTTACCGATGTCAAAAGTATAAGATCACTGCACCCTTATTGTAACTCTGTATATGGCTTTTGCTGAAATAAAGATTATTGTTATTATTATTATTATTATTATTATTACTATTATTATTATTATTATTATTATTATTATTATTATTATTATTATAATACTACAGCATCCTCAATGCACAGACACCACCAAGAGGAGATGTAAACAAAACTTCGTATTCGCGAACTACTTCTTCTTTCAAAAATCAATCGTGAGCGGAAGAACGGAGAAGGATTTTTTTTTTTTTTTTTACTTTTTCTAAAGGATCAACTCGGTTTTATCATAAAGTTAAAGGCGCCACTCCGTCCTTAACTCCATCAACTTCTACTGCGAGAGAGGTGATAGTCTTTTAAAAAGGAGTTGCACCAGTCGGGTTTCTGACGTGTGGTTTTTTTTTTCTTTCTTTTTTTTGACGTGGTTTTTCTTCTGACGTGTTCTTTTTTCCTTCTTCTTCTTTTCCAACATCATGTCGCTAAAACTTTTTTTTTTTTTTTTTTTTTTTTTTTTGCAACATCGTGTCGCCATAACATTTTTTCTCTGACGTTTTTTTTTTCTTTTTTTTGCAACATTATGTCGCCAAAACATGTTTTTTTTTTTTTTTTGGCAACATCATGTCGCCAAAACATTTTTTTCCTCTGACGTTTATTTTTTCTTTTTTTTTTTTTTGCAACATTATGTCGCCAAAACATTTTTTTTTCTTTATTTTTTTCTTTTTGGCAACATCATGTCACCAAAACTTCGCGTCAGCAAATGGCGAAATTGAAGTCGACCGTATAATGTTCTATGTGTGAATTCACTTCGACGAGTCTTAGATTCCAGTTCTGGTCGAAGTTATTAAGAAAGATGTTATTCTTAAGAATTGCTGTGCACAAGAATCACTCTAAGTAGTAACCAAAAGCAGAAGTACAAATGTTACTCAATGAAACATCGTAGGAACTGATCTCAGAAGAATGAATCTCATAAGTGTTAGCTAACCTAACTTTATATATATATATATATATATATATATATATATATATATATATATATATATATATATATATATATATATATATATATATATATATATATATATATATATATATTTACATATATATACATATATATGTGTATATATATGTGTGTATATATATATTTATATATATGTGTATATATACATATATATATATATATACAGTATATATATATATATATATATATATATATATATATATATATATATATTTATATATATATATATATATATATATATATATATATATATATTTATATATATATATATATATATATATATTTATATATATATATTTATATATATATATATATATATATATATATATATATATATATATATATATATATTTATATATATGAGATATGCTGTATTTCCCTGTTGGAGCTCTTGGGCGTATAGCATCCCTCTTTTCCAACTAGGTTTTGTAGCTTTGCTGGTGGTAATAATAATAATAATAATAATAATAATAATAATAATAATAATAATAATAATAATAATAATAATAATAATAATAATAATAATAATAATAATAATACTTCAGTTAGAT
>NC_090744.1:26314682-26318121 GCF_036898095.1 Palaemon carinicauda
CCCCAAGACAGCACAGCTTGCCCGAGTGTACCCTCAAGCAAGAGAACTCTAACCCAAACAGTGGAAGATCATGGTACAGAGGCTATGGCACTACCCAAGACTAGAGACCAATGGTTTGATTTTGGAGTGTCCTCCTAGAAGAGCTGTTTGCCATAGCTAAAGAGTCTCTGCTACTCTTACAAAGAGGGAAGTAGCTACTGAACAATTACATTGCAGTAGTTAACTCCTTGAGCGAAGAAGAATTGTTTGGTAATCTCAGTGTCGTCAGGTGTATGAGGACAGAGGAGAATGTGGAAAGAATAAGCCAGACTATTCGGTGTACGTATAGGCAAAGATAAAATAAGTCGTAACGAGAGAGAGGGATCCAATGTAGTTCTGTCGGGCCAGTCAAAATACCCTATATATCTAGCTGTAGTATCTCAACGGGTAGCTTGTGCCACGTAATGACGATACCAAAATGTATAACAAAATCGAAAGAAATGAAAGATATATAAAAATAAAGGTTACTGACATGGTAACCTTGCCGGCAGCCACCGAAACACTTCTCTCCGTATGGCGTTCCATAGATTCCCTGTACTATATAGATCCATCTAATAAAGTGTGTGCTCCCAGAGATCCCTAGTCCAGGGGAGGGGTACGGTAGATATCCTGGAATGGGAGGGGAAGGGGGTGTTGTGGAAGCCCGCGATAGCTTTCCAGGGAGGAGGAGAAAGGGGGGGAGGGAGGGGGGGGGGTGTCGTATACTCCTCCTGGTGCTCATAGATGGCGCTAATCCGGCACGCGTTTTCCTTCTCTTCGTCGGCCAACTAAGCACGTATATTATGTAGTGCGGAGGCCAGGCCCCGCTACGACAACCGATTTCGGTTCTGGTGCCACCTCCTTAACCCCCCTTCCCTCCCTAACCACCCTCCCCCCCTCCTCTGTCTTATCCAGTGTCCTACCCCCTTCCTAGGAGACGTTCCATAATTAGTGGGACTGCCCCTACACTCGGTTTCCCATACCACCTTCCCTTCGTTCCTTTTCTATAAGGTTTCCCCTACCCTCTATCACTATTTTCGAACCTCCCTTACCAAGTTTCCCCTTCCTCTCATATCCCACCCCCTTTATCGATATATCCCCCCCCCCCCTCCCCTGTTTTTAGCAGAAGAAAGTTTATAAAATTGATAATCCCGTTGAGGAAAGCGATTGATCAAATGATCTTAATCGAGTTTATTTCTCATGATTTATTTTCTTCAAGTTCCGGTCTTCGTTAACTTTCGATACAATTCTTATTATATTTATAATTGATTGTTTTGCCTCAATTACCGAAGATTCCGTTTCCTTTTTTTTTTTTTGTATCGGATTTTGAAAATCTGAAATAACCCAAAAAAGTGATGTTTTATTTTGTTTGTCAAAATACATGTTCTTCTGAAGAATATATATTACATTTAAATCAATATTGGCTGGATGCTTAAATGAGATATAAATTTATTAATTTTTTTTTCTCTTTTCATAACGCAATCTCCTTTATGTAATATAGAGAAAGTGTCTGACACACACACACATATACATACATACATATATATATATATATATATATATATATATATATATTATATATATATATATATATATATATATATATATATATATATATACTGTATATCAGACGCTACTTGTCCACTGCAAGACAAAGGCCTCTGGTATGTCCTTCCACTTGCGTTTGTTTGTGGTCTTTTTATGCCAGTCTACACCTGCAAACTTTCTTAGTTCGCCAATCCATCCTCTCCTCTCTCTCTCTCTCTCTCTCTCTCTCTCTCTCTCTCTCCTCTCTCTCTCTCTCTCTCTCTCCTCTCTCTCTCTCTCTCTCTCTCTCTCTCTTTATATATATATATATATATATATATATTATATATATATATATATATATATAAATATATATATATATATATATGTATACATATATTTATTTGTATATATGTATATATATATATATATATATATATATATATATATATATATATATATTTGTATATATATATATATGTATATATATATATATATATATACGGTCTAGCTTAGCGTCGTTGTCAGACGTATGACTACTCGATCTCTCTCCGTCCATGGGGTAGGGGGCGAGGGAGTATTCATACCCTGGAGAGAGTGGATACCCCGAGAAGTAAACGTGGAAACCTCAACTGCCGTGTTGTAGTTAGTAAAAGGGGGAGGGGATGGGCAGGGTCGAATCCGTGCGCGTACATATCTATCTGAACTTTTAACCGTCATTATTGACGGGTCGCGTACACTAGTCATGAATGAAAGACATTTCTGATTGTAGTGTCGTTCATAGCCTCTTGAAATCAAGGATTATGTATGTTGCTCACTACTTGATTTCAAAACTATATATATATATATATTATATATATATATATATATATATATATATATATATATATATATATATATATATATATTATATATATTATTATATATATATAGTATATATATATATATATGTATATATGTATATATATATATATATATATATATATATATATATATAGAGAGAGAGAGAGAGAGAGAGAGAGAGAGAGAGAGAGAGAGAGAGAGAGAGAGAGAGAGAGAGAGAAAATTGGTATTTTATACAAAGAAACATGAATAGAATGAGAGAAACAGACACATCTACATACCTCTTTTAAAGACATATACCTGTTTTGCGTCACGTGTTTATCATTACCCTTACGTATTTTTCTTCATAAAATTAATCAGGATTACATTGCTTTGCATTACATTAGATTACAGTGTTAGGGTGAGTTAAATGTAATTCATATTTTAATTACATAATTGAACTAACTTTGACTATATTATTATATTTATCATCTTTATTATGAGCATTATCCTGTGCTGTGCTGGTATATTCTCTGTAGGTACATCTTTCGTTAAGAATATTGATGACTATTATTTTTTTACTTATTTATTTTTGTTTTTTCTCTATTTGAGAAACTATTAATTTTCAAAATAGTGGTAATGATAATTCATGGTGTTGTTGTTGTTATTATTATTATTATTATTATTATTATTATTATTATTAACTTTACATGGTATTTTCTAGGTATACCGAATAAATTATTTATAACAATCACATTAATAAACAGATAGTGAATCAGTAAATCACATATATATATATATATATATATATATATATATATATATATATATATATATATATATATACATACATGTGTGTTTGTTTGTGTGTACAGTAAGAAATTGCATGTAATTATTTCACGGTTAGATTGAGTTTTTGAGAAGTAAGTTTACCAATAGCGGTTTATCAATAAACCTTTTTATTAACACCATCAATAAATCACCATAACTCAATGGAAATACAAATCATATTTTGCAGTTATCATGTTATTATACGATAACTAAATTTATCATAAATAACATATACACACAA
>NC_090744.1:26323621-26357042 GCF_036898095.1 Palaemon carinicauda
AAGGGCAGTGAATGGTGGAATGAAGGAGTGAAGGTAAAAGTGGAAGAGAAAAAGAGGGCTTTTGAAGAATGGCTGCAGAGTAATAGTATAGAGAAGTATGAAAAATATAGAGAGCAAAAGGTGGAAGTAAAGCGCAAGGTACGTGAGGCAAAGAGGGCAGCTGACCTGAGGTGGGGTCAGGGACTGGGTCAGTCATATGAAGAGAATAAGAAGAAGTTTTGGAAAGAAGTGAAGAGAGTAAGGAAGGCCGGCGCAAGAATTGAAGAGACAGTGAAAGATGGAAATGGAAGGTTGTTAAAAGGAGAGGAGGCAAGGAAAAGGTGGGCGGAATATTTTGAAAGTTTGCTGAATGTTGAGGATGATAGGGAGGCAGATATAATTGCTGTTTCAGGTGTTGAGGTGCCAGTGATGGGAGATGAGAATGAGAGAGAGATTACAATAGAGGAAGTGAGGAGAGCACTAGATGAAACGAGAGTAGGAAAAGCATCTGGTATGGATGGTGTGAAAGCTGTGATGTTGAAGGAAGGGGGTGTGACTGTACTTGAATGGTTGGTGAGATTGTTTAATGTGTGTTTTGTGTTGTCATTGGTACCAGTAGATTGGGTCTGTGCATGTATTGTACCACTATATAAGGGTAAGGGAGATGTGCATGAGTGTTGTAATTCAAGAGGTATTAGTTTGTTGAGTGTAGTTGGAAAAGTGTATGGTAGAGTACTGATTAATAGGATTAAGGATAAAACAGAGAATGCAATCTTGGAAGTACAGGGTGGTTTTAGAAGAGGTAGGGGTTGTATGAATCAGATTTTTACAGTTAGGCAGATATGCGAGAAATATTTAGCAAAAGATAAGGAGGTGTATGTTGCGTTTATGGATCTGGAGAAAGCATATGATAGAGTTGATAGGGAAGCAATGTGGAATGTGATGAGGTTATATGGAGTTGGTGGAAGGTTGTTGCAAGCAGTGAAAAGTTTCTACAAAGGTAGTAAAGCATGTGTTAGAATAGGAAATGAAGTGAGCGATTGGTTTCCGGTGAGAGTGGTGTGCAGACAAAATGCCGACGGACATAATGTCGACGTACATAATGTCGACGGACATAATGTCGACGGACAAAATGTCGACGGACAAAATGTAGACATTTGTTAGAGTAGGACAAAATGTCGACGACTTATTTCATTTAGTTATATATATACTACATCTTCATTTGTTTATTATTTCCTGATAATTCATATACATTATTCTTAATTTTGTTTGTTCACCCATAAAGATTATGTTTCTTGTTGTTTATGAAATCAATTTATTTATATATTCCTTCGAATATATTTTTTATTTTTTTTATTTTTTTTTGCTTTTTTCAATTTTTTTTCTATTTTTATTTTTTTTTATTCTTTTATTTTATTCTTTATTCATTATTTATTATTCATTATTTATTTTAATAATGAATCATAACATGGTTCAATTGTACAACAACAAATTTATGTAAAACAATTTATTCAATAAAAGGGTGATACAAAAGAAATAATGAGCAAAAAAATTTAATTCTAAAAAGTGGTACAACAGATATTGAACACAAAATTTATCTTTTAATAACAACATAGTTCTAAAAAGTGTTACAAATTATTTGCAACTGCTCTTAAAAATTGTTTCCCTTGATCGGGATGAAAGTTTGTGACCAGGTTCTTCAATCTTTCGTTGATTCTAACATATTTTATGTTCTGCCTTCCAATCCCTCTCCCATTGGTTAGTTGCGCTAACAACATTTCTGTATTTGCTTGTTCTTTTTTCAGTTTGTTAACCGATTTTTCTACAGATGCATGCTTAATCACCATTGTTAGAAGCATTATGCCACCCTTCAAGTGCATTATTCGTGCGTGGCAAGTCATCTACAACACGACTATGAACTGACCATAGCTGAATTTCATAACAGGGTTTACGACGTCGTTCACGTTGAACTACACCTAACCAGGTCACTTCAAAATACGTCAAAAATTCGTCGAGAAAACATTCTTTCTTCCGTTAGAGATGCAATAAGCTCTTCAAAAAAAGCATGTACATAATCAGAGGGAACAAATGCCAATGCCTGAAATTGCTTTATGATAAATGCATTAGCGGCTCTTTCGAAATCAACGCTGATTGAGGTTGGGTTCGTCTTGCGGTCTTTCAAAAATTTAAAAATGAACTCGTAAGTTTGCTCATCCTTTTTGCTAGTAAGGCAATAAACCATTGGTAGTGTTTTGTTATTTGTAACAAGGGCATGAATAGTATACAGTTACTTCCCAACAGGAGGAGAATCAAACGTCCCATCGCAAAGCCATGTTGAATAGGTTTCTAGCATTCTTAAATTGTTAGACATTGAGTAAATGCTGATGTCCTCACTATCATGTAACAAAAAAGCTTCTCCTCTTGTAGTTGTCGTCAAATCTTCATGTTAATTTACACTGCGTTGTCGCCTAATTGTGCGCGCAATTGACTCCTTCTTTGGCAAAGCCCCACACACATCTAGTGATATGTTTGCTGTAGCGTTGTGAATTATATTTGAGGGAATATCTTCTGTAACGCTGGCCCTGTTTTTTATGTTGTTTTGGATTTTTAAAACATCACATCTGAGACTATTCGGCTGGTGAGAATGGCTGGCAAAAGAAAGCACAGTATCGTTAGAAGTTGTTATTCGTCCACCACAATATCCACGTTTTTCACATCGCCACAAAATCCTATCTTCCTTTCTCTTATCGACAACATAACCATAGCCTTCGTAAAGAAGTTTTTTGGTTTTCTCTATTATAGCTATGGGCAGGCCGAAAAAACGGTTTCACTATACTGCAGATCTTGGAGAAATAATAAAATTTGAAAAATCTTTCTTCGTTGAGAATTTGAAAAGTCTTTTATCATTTAGAACACATTAGTTCGGGTCATTAAATTGTTTGCAAAGCGAAACGAGTCAATTACCGGTGTTGGAAAAATAAGTAAACAACAACTGAGTTTTGGCAAATATGTAAACAACAAAAGAGTTATCTAATGTGATAACTACCAAGAAAGAATGGTTTGAACACATTCATTAGCGTAAAAAAAATTATTATTATTATTAGTAGTAGTAGTAGTAGTAGTAGTAGTAGTAGTAGTAGTAGTAGTAGTAGTAGTAGTAGTAGTAGTAGTAGAAGTAATATTATCATTATGTTTATTATTATTATTATCATTATTATTATAATGCTCGTTGACATTACGTTCATCGACATTTTGTCCTACTCTAACAAATGTCTACATTTTGTCCGTCGACATTTTGTCCATCGACATTATGTCCGTCGACATTATGTCTGTCGGTATTATGTCCGTCGGCATTATATCCTACAACCGTGAGAGTGGGGCTGAGACAGGGATGTGTGATGTCGCCGTGGTTGTTTAACTTGTATGTTGATGGAGTGGTGAGAGAGGTGAATCCTCGAGTGCTTGGACGAGGATTAAAACTGGTAGGCGAGAATGATCATGAATGGGAGGTAAATCAGTTGTTGTTTGCGGATGATACTGTACTGGTAGCAGACACAGAAGAGAAGCTTGACCGACTAGTGACAGAATTTGGAAGGGTGTGTGAGAGAAGGAAGTTGAGAGTTAATGTGGGTAAGAGTAAGGTTATGAGATGTACGAGAAGGGAAGGTGGTGCAAGGTTGAATGTCATGTTGAATGGAGAGTTACTTGAGGAGGTGGATCAGTTTAAGTACTTGGGGTCTGTTGTTGCAGCAAATGGTGGAGTGGAAGCAGATGTACGTCAGAGAGGGAATGAAGGTTGCAAAGTGTTGGGGGCAGTTAAGGGAGTAGTAAAAAATAGAGGGTTGGGCATGAATGTAAAGAGAGTTCTATATGAGAAAGTGATTGTACCAACTGTGATGTATGGATCGGAGTTGTGGGGAATGAAAGTGATGGAGAGACAGAAATTGAATGTGTTTGAGATGAAGTGTCTGAGGAGTATGGCTGGTGTATCTCGAGTAGATAGGGTTAGGAACGAAGTGGTGAGGGTGAGAACGGGTGTAAGAAATGAGTTAGCGGCTAGAGTGGATATGAATGTGTTGAGGTGGTTTGGCCATGTTGAGAGAATGGAAAATGGCTGTCTGCTAAAGAAGGTGATGAATGCAAGAGTTGATGGGAGAAGTACAAGAGGAAGGCCAAGGTTTGGGTGGATGGATGGTGTGAAGAAAGCTCTGGGTGATAGGAGGATAGATGTGAGAGAGGCAAAAGAGCGTGCGAGAAATAGGAATGAATGGCGAGCGATTGTGACGCAGTTCCGGTAGGCCCTGCTGCTTCCTCCGGTGCCTTAGATGACCGCGGAGGTAGCAGCAGTAGGGGACTCAGCAGTATGAAGCTTCATCTGTGGTGGAAATGTGGGAGGTTGGGCTGTGGCACCCTAGCAGTACCAGCTGAACTCGGCTGAGTCCCTGGTTAGGCTGGAGGAACGTAGAGAGTAGAGGTCCCCTTTTTTGTTTTGTTTCTTGTTGTTGTCGGCTACCCCCCAAAGTTGGGGGAAGTGCCTTTGGTATATGGATGGATATATATATATATATATATATATATATATATATATATATATATATATATATATATATACACACACACACACACACACATATATATATATATATATATATATATATATATATATATATATATATATACACACATAAATATGTGAATATATATATATATATATATATATATATATATATATATATATATATATATATATATATATATATATATATATATATAATGCCGTATATCATATTCACTCAGATAAAGATGTAAAATTAATAAAGACACATGCGCCTTGTTTAAATGCATTAAAGACTTAATCTATTACAATTTCTTTTCCATTGGCCACCTGGGAAAAATAGCCGAAAAGGGAACTATATCCAGGATAATGACCGACGGAACTGTCCCGCCTTTAAGACCTTAATCCATCCCCTGCTTTAGGACTTCTCCAAATAAAGTGACCGAAATATTTTGGATTCAATGCGAAAAAATAAGCTCTCAGCTGCCACTTTCGTTTGGGAGCGCTTATAGGAAGGCTAATGCTCTGTATGGGCACCTCAATGGGGTTGGGGCTTGCCCGGCTAACGTTCTGTCGAGCATCAATTCTAATGAAACTGGAACTGGAACCAGACACCTTTAATTTCTAAAAGATATCTTGAAACACTGGAAATCTGGTGTTAAGTGGCAACGAGTCTCAACGACGATGTTGAGAAGCCACAGAGGCATGAGATCGAAACTAAAACCATTACAGCTCTTAACACTACAATGCTTTTAAGCCGTCATGTTATAAAAAAAAAAAAAAAAAAAAAAAAAAAAAAAATACTGAACAATAGTCTGACATGGTTAGTTTCACGGGAGAAGTTTTATTAAACCCCGCCCTAATGGGAACAAAGTTGCACTACTGGTCAATATTGACAATTGAGTAATTGTAACAGTAAATAGAGGGTAGTAGACTCAGGCCTAGATCAACGTCATCATACAAGTACCACCCTCTCGTTTATGGCTTATGCTATGATATACAAAAGACCAGCTCCCAATAAACCCCAAGAATACAGATTGTGTGTTTGTGTGTATACAGTCCTTACGCAATTCTCCGATTTATTGTTGTACAAACAGTTTTCTTTTAATGATGGACATCGACTGTACATGGGAGGGTGGAAACAGGATTTCGAATGGGATAAAATTATATACTGTTCATTGGGTAACTTCTTACCCGTTAACATATATGCGAACACAATTAGAACCATTAAACAACCATTATCATCCTGTAATTTCATCGTCGCTTACAAACTAACGTTCAAATACCGACGAGTTCCATCGTTTTCCAAAGCAAACTATTTTTTTTTCCAAAATTATGGTCCGTTTCTTCATATCTCAATTTTCTAACGATACGCCATTAAAAATCAAGGTTTCCCTAGTGTGCACATTTTAAAATATCTTTATTCCAAACAATACTTTTTAAAATTGTATTAATTTATTCTCATCATTTAGTTATTTCCTTATTTCCTTTCCTCACTGGGCTATTTTTCCCTGTTGGAGCCCTTGGGCTTATAGCATCTTGCTTTTCCAACTAGGGTTGTAGCTTGGCCAGTAGTAATAATAATAATAATAATAATAATAATAAATGACAAATAGAAAAATCGAGACTTCCAATACTAATAAAGAGTTATAATGGAGATTACCCATTTAAGATATTACGAAGATCGTGAAGGTAAACTTGTGAGCAATCAAGAAACTTATTCATTTTGAAATTCTAAGATCCCGCTCTTTTGCATTTTATGTTCCATCTAAAGTGATCATTATTGTCCTTATTTCACAATGTTTCTTGCGAGATTAATAATTATGAGAATTAATCTTTTTTAGCTATTGTTATTGTCTTTTGTATCGAGTGAAAAAAAAAATTGAAAAAGAAACATTTCGAACAGTGAAAATTTCTGTGGAGCGGTTCATCTTAAATTTCTACGTTTTAATAAGGCTAAACGACATAGCTATCCTCTATCTATGTCAAATTTAGTAAAGCTTAACATTACTCATAATTACCAACTTAGGTATCAATGTATATTTCTGCCCGTTGATTGGAGATTCAAATGTCCTCTGCCAAAACACCAATCTTATCCGTCGCTCTTGAAAAATTGTATTGACAAAAAACTATTGCACACTTCAGCTCACAAGGAACGCACATACATTTTAATATTTAGCAGCAAAGTGTCCTGTTAAAAAGGAGCTAACTATAAGAAAAAAGAGAAAGGTGGACAGAGATGCAACTTCAACTACAAACAACGGTACAAGTTACGCCAAAGTGACAGCTACCAACCAATTACGGGAATCAGTCTAATTAAAATAGACTTGTAAGCAGAAAAGACGACTAAGAATTATGACAATTAAAAACATAATATTAAAACGGACTGCGTCATGGAAGATTCTTCCCCTCAAAAAAAAAAAAAAAAAAAAAAAAAAAAAAAAAAAAAAAAAAAAAAAAAAAAAAAAAAAAAAACACATTAGCAGGTAATTTACAAACTGTGCATTTTTTTAAAATTCATCAACAGTTTTATTTTCTTTTTTAATTAACCAACAGTGCATTTTTTCAAGAAAAATAATGTAGAAAGCATCATGAAGACGACAAAAGACAACATAATCCTAAATACAGAGCTTCAAGCATTTCAAAATATACAGGATTCCACACAATAAGAAGAGAGCATTAGTAGAATATTCAGAACATGACTAATCAGATGAAGGCTTGCACCCATTCGGACTCTCCTTGTTTCCTGCAACAAAAGATACAAGAAATTTAAAAGAAACATACCATCAATCATCAGAAGAAATACAAGCCTTGCTACAAAGGCTCGCAAGTCTCTCCAACTCCCTCATTTTGCAAAATCCACAAGGATCAAATCGAGCATAAAAATACTACAACAGTAGCCAAGAATAACAGAAAACAAACGTAAAAGAAAAATAAGAAAATGTACTATATTAATTCTAAGACGCTAAACAAGAAAAATATACCTTGACGTGAATAAAATTATGGTCAAACCATAGTTTGCATAATCCTTTCCTAATTTTAAGACACTTGGAATGAAAAATATTCCTTTATGTAAATAAAATTATGGTCAAACCACACTTGACATCACTCTTACTGATACTCAACTTTCTAAACTATCCCCTACCACCGTTAGCTAGCTAACTGCCCTCATTTTTCTTTTACATCTCTTTCCTATCAAATAAAAACAAAATCTGTAGAGGCATACATGTTAAAATCTCAACAGCATTTTGTCATGCATAGGCCTATATCTTGTGGAAGGCTGTATTGCAAGTTAAGTGCTTTAAAAAACATTTCTTCCAAGACTTCAAATTTGGCAATAGGTCTTTTAAAATGACTGAATTACACCATCAAGACAACCCCCAATTTCCGTATCCTTCACATGGAATAATTACGAGTAGATAGAACCACTTGCGTGAGAGAGAGAGAGAGAGAGAGAGAGAGAGAGAGAGAGAGAGAGAGAGAGAGAGAGAGAGAGAGAGAGAGAGAGAGAGAGAGAGATTTGGAAATAAACCTGATAAGGATATGACGACCCCATAATGTAAAAAACAGCTAACGAACTTGTTTATAAACAAAGGAATTGGACATTTTAAATACCTCTCAAAAATCAAGATAATATTAGTAATTACTAACTATTTTTCATATTCGACAGTAATCTCGCCCTGAAATCTATATATCAATAAATGGACGCAGTCTAAAAATCAATTAGCTTTCACTTGGGCTGTATTACATTCAGACAAAATAACCACTCTTCCTTGTACATTATCACAAGCATGCATTCAAGACCCAGATTAAAATTGCCTTGAGGTTGCACCTACAGCCCCCCCCCCCCCCACACACACACAAAGATCTTGTGTATCCTAAGTAGTAAAAGCGTAAAAAATTTTATTGGAAAAAAACAAAACTTTTCATCTAAAGGGATCAAGCATTGAAAATTTATATTTTTTATTATTTAGTATCCTACACCTGCATTTACAAATAAAAAAAAATAGCACTACCAGAAAACAACTTTTTCTATTATTATTAGAATTTCAACTGTCGTTAAAAACTAATAAAATGAACAACTTCGTGGATATTGATAAATGCTATAGTATACCTTACAAAATGAAAGAAAACTAATATACAGTACGTCCTCTTTACTTATAAAGGTAAACTATATGAAAATTATAGTTAGATTTTTCCATCTTTTACGTTTACAATATTAACTTCGGGACCAGACCAGCAATAGCTTTCCTTATATTTCTCTTCTATTGAATATGGACTTTAAATAATTACCAGTGTTCTTACTTACCTAGTTACCTGGCTTGCATGTCGCCCTTCAAATTCTCTCTCAAAGACGCAAGGTAACAGCTATATATTGGATTCCTTATTTTAAAATTTGACGATTACTAAAAAAAAAAATAAGAATAAGTACAGTTATATCTTAATTTATACTGTAAACCTAGAAACACGAGGTATAAAGTTTCATCTTAAACAAGCCTCAATTTAGAAAAGCTATTTATGAAAATGGAGAAGACTCCGTTACGATTGGGTAAAACAGCATACGTACACGGCGAGTAGGCTAGCACGTAACCCCCTGCTTCCTTTGTCAAAAGTTATTAACACCTTAAAAAGGACCTTGCTCAAGATGGATGATAAAGTCTTGCGGAAACCATAATACTAAGGAGTGACACACTCGTGGCGCATAATATATGAATATTACTATAGTAAAAATAGTCAAAATTTTCATATGGTGATTCAGAGCCATCTTAAAGCTTTGGATATGGAATTTCTGAGTAGCAGCAGCAAATACGGATAGTGGATAGTGTTAAAAATTTGCCGTAAAAAAAAACGGAATAAATCTTGGAATAAATGTTGCCAGACATTTGCCGTTTTAAAAACGAATTTATTAACGAAAAGGAGTGACATTACGGTCACCAAATCGTAAATCATAACAACAAAGCAAGGTAAAATTACGGTCGCCTGTATTTTACTGAAATACGGTGAGGACAGTATATTTTTACGGAGAATTTCCTATTGAAATACAGTTTTAAACTGTGTACTAAAGAGGAGACTGCGGCTATGTAAATATTCAATCTGTTGGAAGTAAAACAATGCAAATCAAATAGTTGATAAATGGGAGTTTTAATACAATGATGATATATGAAATATGATCATAATTCGACCAAAAAGGGATTAAAATGACCCCAATACAAATACTTAAATATTCCTAAAGATTTGAGGGAGTTCGGAAGTTCGTTTAAAGGTTTAAAGGCCACTCATGAATGGCAGAGGCAAAGGACAGTGACATTGCCCTAGCAAGCAGGACAATGCCCTAGAGAATGATCATATATATGAACGGCGACCAAGCCCCCTCTCCACCCAAGCTAGGACCAGGGAGGACCAGGCAATTGCTGCTGATGACTCTGCAGATAGACCTAGAGGCTCCCCCAAACCCCATCCTTAGCTCACAAAGATGGATAGGTTGCAGTGAACAAAGAAACTAACGAGTTTGAACACTATCTTTATCTAAAAGAAATACAATGAAAAGTTTTGAATATAATGAAATAAATATTATTCTAAAATAAATATCTATCGTAGTAACTCACAATGCCATGAGAACAAATGTACTTATTTGAGGAATTTGGTATTTTTATAAATACTCTTGACACAACAACAACCAAATTGGTTATTTGTGGAGGTTACTTCTGATATCTCTTATTTATTTCCTTTTTTCCTTTCCTCACTGGGCTATTTTTCCCTGATGGAGCCCTTAGGCATAAACAACGAAACTGGTTATTTGTGGTCATTACTTCTAATATCGCTCATCTATTTCCTTATTACCTTTCCTCACTGGGCTATTTTTCCCTGATGGAGCCCTTGGGCATAATTATAGCATCTTGTTTTAACAACTAAGGTTATAGCTTAGCTAATAATAATAATAATAATAATAATAAATAATAATAATAATAATAAATTATGATAATTTCAATCGTCGGATAGACGACATATATAAAAGTAATGTATCTGCCTTTAATGAATTACTGAAATTATAAAAACCGACTGTTAATGTTGATAGTACAACAACTCCAAATAGTCACATGTTGGATTTAATTTTAAGAGATGGAATAAATAGAATTGTATCAAATATTAGTGTGGAGAACTGGGCCATTTCTCAAGTGGATAAAATTCAACTATAAGTCCATTTCTTTTATCGAGGCAGATTTGCACCGACTCGCAGCGGTGCCCTTTTAGCTCTGAAAATTTTCCTGATTGCTGATTGGTTAGAATTATCTCGTCCAACCAATCAGCGATCAGGAAAATTTTCCGAGCTAAAAGGGCACCGCTGCGAGTCGGTGCAAATCTGCCTCGATAAAAGAAATGGACTATAGTAGATAATCGTTACTGGAAATCAATGCTCAAGAAAATAAGCTGGAAGAATGAATATAGTAATCGCTCAACATATGTTTTTAAAGATGGCTATTAGAGATAAATATCAATATTCCTCGTGGTGAATCAGTAGAAATTCAAAATTCAAAACTTGCAGCAATTTTTTTATGTTGAAAAGGCTGAGGTAAGTTCTTTTATAGTTTATATATGAAATAGGTTTTAATGTTAATGTTTTTTAAATATTCTATTTCAATTGTTCATTACTACTTGTATCGTTTATTTCCTTATTTCCTTTCCTCACTGGGCTATTTTTCCCTATTGGAGCCC
The DNA here is from genome assembly GCF_036898095.1 of Palaemon carinicauda. Classification (NCBI taxonomy): domain Eukaryota; kingdom Metazoa; phylum Arthropoda; class Malacostraca; order Decapoda; family Palaemonidae; genus Palaemon; species Palaemon carinicauda. The sequence continues at coordinate 26,334,870 of NC_090744.1, forward strand.
TTTGTTTTATAACATCTTGCTTTTCCAACAAGGTTGTAGCTTAACTATTAATAATAATAATAATAATAATAATAATAATAATAATAATAATAATGAAGGTAACTTTAGAATATAGCTTTCTATGTGTATTACTGTTCTTAAAATGTTTTATTTTAATTACTGCTCTTATTTCCTTTCCTCACTGGGCTATTTTCTCTGTTGGAGCCCCTGGGCTTATAGTATCTTGCTTTTCCAACTAGGGTTGTAGCTTGGCAAGTAATAATAATGATACTACCTTTTAACTGGGAAATCTTGGTTCGATGTAGACAAATAGGGAAGAGAAAAAATTTACGTTAACTAGGAAAGAGGAGTCTTGAAAACTTAAAAAGTTTATAGGGGGAATACAAAATCATAGTGTGACTATAGTCCATTTCTTTTATCGATGCAGATTTGCACCGACTCGCAGCGGTGCCCTTTTAGCTCGGAAAATTTTCCTGATCGCTGATTGGTTAGAATTATCTCGTCCAACCAATCAGCGATCAGGAAACTTTTCCGAGCTAAAAGGGCACCGCTACGAGTCTGTGCAAATCTGCATCCACTAAAAGAAATTGACTATAAAACAAGTTATTACACAGGAATAAAACTGAATACTTTAAAAGCAAAAAATCCGGGAAACAGCAAAAGACTTAAGTTATATCGTCTTCTAGATGGTCCAAAAGGGATATGCGAATGAAAATATAGGAATTAGCTAGTATGGATTTCAGCTACTGTATCCAATGGTTTCTTGCCAATAAAATATCCCCAGAAAATCTCACATCGTTGGTATTTTGGCAGAAGACGTTTGAAACACCGACGAACTGGCAAAATTATGAAAGTATTCCTCACGTGGCTAATTAAGGCCCTCATTAGAGCAATTAAAGGTTAGACCTCCCTTTTCACGGGACACCGTTTGAGGATAGTTGTGACGTAACTATGACGTAAGAGTAATGAACTGTGACGTATAACTATGACTTAAAGTAATGAACTGTGACGTTTAACTATGACGTAAAGTAATGAACTGTGACTTGTAACTATGACTTAGAAGTAATAGGCTCTGACAAAGTAAGTGTTGACAGTGGGCGGTATTCATCAAGAAAAAGATATGCTTATACTTGCAAAATATGAAGGAAATCCTTCTACTTGTATTCATAAACATTTCAAGCAAAAGCTTCTACTTTTAGAGCAAAAGCATATCCTTATAATCACATGAAAGTAAATGGTTATACATAAAGAAGACCCTTTACTTCATATAAAGAGCATATGCTTCGAAAAAGCTGAGTCTGGTCAGTAGCAGACTGCAGTTCGAAGAGAAAGGTTGTTCTGTCCGATTCTCAGCACGATGGCAGATTTTGTGGATGTGAGGCATGTTAAACAATACATGCCCCGTTTACCCACACTTGATCGTGATTTCAAGATGTTATTCCGTTTTGAAGAACAAAATGTACAGTGGCTTGCGGACATATCTTGTCCACACCTGGAATCTCGATGAAATATCAAGGTTAAACCCTAACTTGGTGATATGCATTTTACATTTGCTTTTGCATGTATAAACAGTTGGGAGAATACGAAGGCTGCTGTATGTATGTATGTACAAACAGTATGTATGTATGTATGCATGTACAAACAGTATGTATGTATGTATGTATGTATGTACAAACAGTATGTATGTATGTATGTATGTATGTATGTATGTATGTACAAACAGTATGTATGTATGTATGTATGTATGTACAAACAGTATATATGTATGTATGTATGTATGTATGTATGTATGTACAAACAGTATATATGTATGTATGTACAAACAGTATGTATGTATGTATGTACAAACAGTATGTATGTATGTATGTACAAACAGTATGTATGTATGTATGTACAAACAGTATGTATGTATGTATGTACAAACAGTATGTATGTATGTATGTACAAACAGTATGTATGTATGTATGTATATATATATATATATATATATATATATATATATATATATATATATATATATATATATATATATATATATAGTGTGTGTGTGTACAGTACATGCAAATATACTGTATTCATATAATACATATACATATACACACATATATATATATAAATTATATATATATATATATATATATATATATATATATATATATATGTATGTATGTATATAAATATATATGTATATGTATGTATATAAATATGTATATGTAAATATATAAATATGTATATGTATGTATATATATATATATATATATATGTATATGTATGTATATATTATATATATGTATATGTATATATATATATATATGTGTGTGTGTATATATATGTATATATACATCGTATAAATATACATATACACAGAATATTCATATACTGCAAAACCTTATATACATGCATGTATATACACACATACACAGAATATTCATATACTGCAAAACCTTATATACATGCATGTATATACACACACACACACATTATATATATATATATATATATATATATATATATATATATATATATATATATATATATATATATATATATATATATATATCTCGATTCGTACCAGAAATAGATTGTTCTAAATCCCAAACCTGAAATAATTTAGCTGAAACCAACTATTTCAATTCGGTTTGCTTTAAACCTCAATTACCCTTTTCCCTTCGTCCGGGTATCTTAAAGCTTCCTTCAAACTGCAAAGTTGAGCGTATAGCGTCTTCAAAACTTTTCAACTCAAATCTATAAATCAAATCACGTAGTTTATTATTATTATTATTATTATTATTATTATTATTATTATTATTATTATTATTATTATTATTATTATTATTATTATTATTATTATTATTATTATTATTATTGCTGTTGTTATAAAACAAGAATGGAATTTTTCGCGAGTCCTAAACGAATTCGGAAGAAAATCTTCTCGGATTTCCGAATGGCTTCAGAAGAAATAGCCAGAGACTTAGCATGGAATTCTGAATGCCTCCAGAACGGAATCTCAGAACGGTATCGGAAGAAAACTTTCCTGGATTTCCAAATGGCTTCAGAAGAAATAGCCCTAGACTTAGCATGGAATTCTGAATGCCTCCAGAACGGAATCTCAGAACTGTTTCGGAAGAATACTTTCCCGAATTTCCAAAAGTCTTCAAAGTCTTCTGAATGACTCCAGAACTGAAATTTCCAGGAACAGTCCTGAACGACTCCTCCCAGAGCTTCAAATGACTTCTGAAGACCTGATCTTCATTTTCTCAAACGTAGCCTGCAACACCTCACATGATCTGTATGTAGCTGGCGAAATCTAACCAAGGAATTGCGCGTCAATAGGAGTAAGAGGAAATTAGTTGATGACTGGGAGAAGGATTTCACTTCAACTCAGAGATCGCATTCTGGCGGAATAGGAAGCTGACGGTAAAGAATTATGTGTTAAGTCTTCGGAACACCATCAACTACAGATGGTTTTGGTTGCTGCCGAAGTTGCCGATCGTTCGTTTTATATCGCCCGACCTATAGAAAGACACGGGATCTTCCGTTGGCAGCCGAGCTTTGAAGATCATAATGTATGAGCCTTGAAGGATCCTTTGCGACGATGTCTTATTAAAGGAAACTCTTGGAAAAAGTACGAGGCTTTGTATCGGTGCAAAAACGGATTGCAGGGAATGAGGATGGAGGCATAATGGTTCAACTGAACGGTGAGTGACTTTTAGTTCTTCAACAGGATTGTCCCAAAATTCGCCATTGAAGTAAAGACATATCCAGACGACACTGGTAAATACATTACGTTGCTCGTCTTTTACTTTGGCATGATAGTGTATGCGGAGAAATCGATAGTATTCATCTCTTTACTCATTGCCCAGATAGGTAAAGAATAAATGCCTTCGATTTCCCTGAGGAATCTGACGAAGTGAGGACTCGCAACACTGAAATCTCTTTTGAAATCTAGAAGGACACCGACGAACTAAGGAAAAGAGAATGAAATCTCGAAAAAAAAGATAATCTAATGAAAGAAGATCTTGAAAACTAGAAGACAGGAGAGAACAGCGAAGAGGAGCCTCTAATGCCAGAGGTGAGACACCTAAAAATAGAGAGCCTCTAATGCTAGAAGTAAGGCACCTCAAAATATAGATCGAAGACCCTCTAATGCTAACAGTATGGAACCTAGAAATATATGTCAAATAACTTCTAATGCTAGAAGTGTGGGAGCTAAAGAGAGAGGTAAAAAAACTTCTAATGTTAGAGGTGTGGGAGCTATAAAGAGGTCAAAGAACTTCTAATGCTTGAGGTAAGGGAGCTGAAAAGAGGTCAAAGAACTTCTAATGCTTGAGGTAAGGGAGCTGAAAAGAGGTCAAAGAACTTCTAATGCAAGGGGTGTGGGAGCTAAAAAGAGGTCAAAGAACCTCTAACGCAAGGGGTGTGGGAGCTAAAAAGAGGTCAAAGAACCTCTAATGCTAGAGGTGTGGGAGCTAAAAAGAGGTCAAAGAACCTCTAATGCTAGTGGTGTGGGAGCTAAAAAGAGGTCAAAGAACCTCTAATGCTAGAGGTGTGGGAGCTAAAAAGAGGTCAAAGAACCTCTAATGCTAGAGGTGTGGGAGCTAAAAAGAGGTCAAAGAACCTCTAATGCCAGAGGTGTGGGAGCTAAAAAGAGGTCAAAGAACCTCTAATGCCAGAGGTGTGGGAGCTAAAAAGAGGTCAAAGAACCTCAAATGCAAGAGGTGTGGGAGCTAAAAAGAGGTCAAAGAACCTCTAATGCAAGAGGTGTGGGAGCTAAAAATAGGTCAAAGAACTTCTAATGCAAGAGGTGTGGGAGCTAAAAAGAGGTCAAAGAACTTCTAATGCAAGGGGTGGGGGAGCTAAAAAAAGAGGTCAAAGAACTTCTAATGCAAGGGGTGGGGGAGCTAAAAAGAGGTCAAAGAACTTCTAATGCAAGGGGTGGGGGAGCTAAAAAGAGGTCAAAGAACTTCTAATGCAAGGGGTGTGAGCTGAAAAGAGGTAAAAGAACTTCTAATGCAAGGGGTGGGAGAGCTAAAAAGAGGTCAAAGAACTTCTAATGCAAGGGGTGGGGGAGCTAAATTGAGGTCAAAGAACTAATAATGCAAGGGGTGGGGGAGCTAAAATGAGGTCAAAGAACTTCTAATGCAAGGGGTGGGGGAGCTAAAAAGAGGTCAAAGAACTTCTAATGCAAGGGGTGGGGGAGCTAAAAAGAGGTCAAAGAACTTCTAATGCAAGGGGTGTGGGAGCTAAATAGAGGTCAAAGAACTTCTAATACAAGGGGTGTGGGAGCTAAAAAGAGGTCAAAGAACTTCTAATGCAAGGGGTGGGAAAGCTAAAAAGAGGTCAAAGAACTTCTAATGCAAGGGGTGTGGGAGCTAAAAAGAGGTCAAAGAACTTCTAATGCAAGGGGTGGGGGAGCTAAAAAGAGGTCAAAGAACTTCTAATGCAAGGGGTGGGGGAGCTAAAAAGAGGTCAAAGAACTTCTAATGCAAGGGGTGTGGGAGCTAAAAATATGTCAAAGAACTTCTAATGCAAGGGGTGTGGGAGCTAAAAAGAGGTCAAAGAACTTCTTATGCAAGGGGTGTGGGAGCTAAAAAGAGGTCAAAGAACTAATAATGCAAGGGGTGGGGGAGCTAAAAAGAGGTCAAAGAACTTTTAATGAAAGGGGTGGGGAGCTAAAAAAAGAGGTCAAAGAACTAATAATGCAAGGGGTGGGGGAGCTAAAAAGAGGTCAAAGAACTAATAATGCAAGGGGTGGGGGAGCTAAAAAGAGGTCAAAGAACTTCTAATGCAAGGGGTGTGGGAGCTAAAAAGAGGTCAAAGAACTTCTTATGCAAGGGGTGTGAGAGCTAAAAAGAAGTCAAAGAACTAATAATGCAAGGGGTGGGGGAGCTAAAAAGAGGTCAAAGAACTTCTAATGCAAGGGGTGGGGGAGCTAAAAAGAGGTCAAAGAACTTCTAATGCAAGGGGTGTGGGAGCTAAAGAGGTCAAAGAACTTCTAATGCAAGGGGTGTGGGAGCTAAAAAGAGGTCACAGAACTTCTAATGCAAGGGGAGGGAGAGCTAAAAAGAGGTCAAAGAACTTTTAATGAAAGGGGTGGGGAGCTAAAAAAAGAGGTCAAAGAACTAATAATGCAAGGGGTGGGGGAGCTAAAAAGAGGTCAAAGAACTAATAATGCAAGGGGTGGGGGAGCTAAAAAGAGGTCAAAGAACTTCTAATGCAAGGGGTGTGGGAGCTAAAGAGGTCAAAGAACTTCTAATGCAAGGGGTGTGGGAGCTAAAAAGAGGTCACAGAACTTCTAATGCAAGGGGTGGGAGAGCTAAAAAGAGGTCAAAGAACTTCTAATGCAAGGGGTGGGGAAGCTAAAAAGAGGTCAAAGAACTTCTAATGCAATGGGCGGGAGAGCTAAAAAGAGGTCAAAGAACTTCTAATGCAAGGGGTGGGAGAGCTAAAAAGAGGTCAAAGAACTTCTAATGCAAGGGGTGGGGAAGCTAAAAAGAGGTCAAAGAACTTCTAATGCAAGGGGTGGGAGGGCTAAAAACAGGTCAAAGAACTTCTAATGCAAGGGGTGGGGGAGCTAAAAAAAAAAAAAAGGGGTCTAAGAACTTCTAATGCAAGGAGTGGGGAAGCTAAAAAGGGGTCAAAGAACTTCTAATTCAAGGGGTGTGGGAGCTAAAAAGAGGCCAAAGAACTTTTAATGCAAGCGGTGTAGGAGCTAAAAAGAGGTCAAAGAACTTGTAATGCAAGGGGTGCGAGAGCTAAAAAGAGGTCACAGAACTAATGCAAGGGGTGGGGAAGGTAAAAAGAGGTCAAAGAACTCCTAATGCAAGGGGTGTGGGAGCTAAAAAGAGGTCAAAGAACTTTTAATGCAAGGGGTAGGAGCTAAAAAGAGGTCAAAGAACTTGTAAGGCAAGGGGTGTGGGAGCTAAAAAGAGGTCACAGAACTTCTAATGCAAGGGGTGGGGGATACATGTCGCTAGGGGGGTTTTGGGGAAGGCGCAGTGGCGTCTGTGTTCTTTCTGATGCGTAAACTTAATTAAATACAAGTAAAAAAAAGGGTATTAAATACGTATTATAAATACTAAACTCTTTCTTATCTTGACAGCACAAATGAAATCTTACAAGTTCCAACATGTAACTAAGCGCTCCCGAAACACGAGTCAACCTTTTACTTCTGCATGGAGGATATCCTCGCAAGTAAAAGGTAATCATTAAGAATATGGAAAGAAAGATTTGCTTATACTTCTACCTTTTGCTTCAGAGAATTACCTTGTACTTCTACCTTATGCTTACAAGGATTGTTATGAATACCTCCCAGTGTTTAAAGGTTTAAAGGCCACTCATGAATGGCAGAGGCAAGGGACAGTAATATTACCCTAGCAAGCAGACTGACTGACCCTATTACATATGATCAGCGCCAAGCCCCGATCCACCCAAACTAGGTCGAAGGAGGGTCAGGCAATGGCTGCTGATGACTCAGCAGATAGACCTACAGGCTCCCTCAAACCCTTCATGCTAAGCTAACAGGGATGGTAAGATTACAGTGATCAAAGGAACTAGCGAGCTTAGGCAGGAATAACCCCAGTCTGGCGTTCACCAATCAGAGATGTTACTACATCGGCCACCATAACCCTTTTGGCTAAAGAAAAGACTTTCAGCAATGGTCTATCTAGCTCTCTCCCAAGGATAACAAGACTGCTTTTGTGCTGCAACTTTCTGCGTATAAAGGCATTTTGCAGGTTTAAACCATTTTAATCTTATAGTTTTACAGATAGTGACTTAATTCTGGTTTTAACTACTAATTTCCTCTAATTTCATTCGAGATAAGCGGGGGGGGGGGGGGGGTCAAGCGTATAAAGGCATATTATAAGTTTAAACCATTTTTATCTTTTAGTTTTACAGATAGCAACTTATTTCTCGTTTTAACTACGTATTTCCTCTAATTTCATTCAAGATAAGGGGGGGGGGGTTCAAGGCTGTAAAATTTGTACTAAAATCTTTGGAAGGAAAAAGAAATTGGATAGAGGGGTCTACAAATAAGTAACTAAAGAGCGTAGGGGAATATACAAAGCAAGGGGTGTTTAGAATGGGACCAATTGTGCATTAAAGGAATAGGATATGGCAAGGGTCAAGAGTGTTAAAAGCCATAATCTAATCTTCATGAAAGCGGCATGCACAGTTCTACAGAAATCTGTTAGATATAAAACTTCTTTTCCTTAAGTTTAAAAAAAGTTTCTTTACCCAATACAAAAACCGTAACCGACAGCTAGAAAAATCATGTCCATAGGTATATATCTAAACTTAAACATAACACTGTACAAAACACTATAAATTTATCCTAAAAGTACAAAATAACAATCTTGTCTAATACTGAAGTTCACAAGTTTACCTTCAACTATCCCTGTAATATCTAAAAAGGCGTGCATTCAAAGTAACCCATTGTGAGTATTGGAAATTTCAGTCTTTCTATATCATCATCATTATTGTTGTTGGAAATAGATTTTTTTTTTAATTGGCCTTTTACGAAAATCAAATTTTAATGGTGCATCGCTATAGTTTGTGGGACAACGTGATACTATATATGGATAGTGTGTAAAAGCTACAAGTTAAATAAATGTAATGCCGACAGTAATTTTCAGGAATATGTTACGTTCCTTGTGAACAAAAGCAGACCGTCTTCCAGGCATTGCAGACCATGTCACAGTCTCGCCAATACAATGTTGCATTTACTTCGGGAGAGGTTGGTAATTAGGCGGAAGACGTTTAAAACCACGATCTGACTAGCAGAGATGATTAAAGGTTAAAAGGTCGCTCATGAATAAGAGGCAAGGGACAGTGACATTGCTCTAGCAAGCAGGACAACGCCCTACAGACTGATCAGCGCCCAAGACCCTCTCCACCCAAGCTAGGACCAAGGAGGGCCAGGCAATTGCTGTTGATGACTCGGCAGGTAAGACCTATAGGCTCCAACAAATCCCCCATCCTTCGCTCGCAAGGATGGTGAGGTTACAGCGACCAAAGGAACTATCGAGTTTGAGCAGGACTCAAACCACAGTCTGGCAATCACTAGGCAACGACGCTACCACCAGGCCACCATAACCCAAAATTCAGATAAAAGAGTGAGGAGATTAAGGACTTTTCATTAACTGCTATTTGAACCTTACTGTACCATTAGCAAAGAACTACAGAACCTCTGCGTTTGCCTCCATAAGGAACATTGGGGCAGTGAAGTCATATTACTGGCCACGGGAAGAGTCGGGTGCTTTCGCCAAACAACCAATAGAGTTCGCCCATGTTTTAGCGGCCACAAGCTGAAAACTTGTTAATAAGCAAACTGCTCGCTTGTGTACGCGGTCAATGCATGTAATGGCCATAAGAAACACACACTGTTAGAAATAATTCCTTTTAAATATCTTTTTTTCAAAAGATTCAAAAAGGTTCTTGACCCAATGTAGAAACAATAACGACGGCTAAAAATTACTCCATACATATATAATTAATCTTACCCATGACTACAAAAGTACCTTATACACTATTAAGATCTCAAATAATGTTTTATATTGCAACTGCCCATTCTTTTAGATCGTGGTAGTTAATTTGAATACTATATAAGATAAAATTCAAAATTTTGCATTTCTATTATCCCGTTCTTCAATATTCAATATTCCACTTCCTTATTTCAGTTATACTATAAACAAAATTACTAATGGTTTGTTATTTCCAAATAGGGATCGTAAATAAATCTATCAGAAATCATTGTCGTTAAATAAATCTATCAGAAATCATTGTCGTAAAAAAATATGGTGTAAACATACAGGTCACGTATGGACCTGAAGTAATTTTAGGTAGTATCCTTTACCAGGGTCCCAATCGGTCGATTTATACAATGTACGCAAAAATTAAATTAATTACCAGCATTTTATAACTTGCATTTGAAGCGAAGTGTTTCGTATCAAAAGCCTTTATCTTGTATAAAAGCATCGCAAGGACACAAGCAATAAAGTTTCTGTTGAGGGGGTGGGGTTTATTAAAAAAGTCATTAACGTTGCAGTCTTTTCTATGTATTTCGTTGCTTAAGCCATGTTTACACATACCGATTCTTTCCTTATTTTCACTAGTCCTCAGAATAACATTCTCATGACTTTCGATGATTAATTTCAAGCAATGAGACGGAAAAAATACGTTAATCAGATAGGTTATCTTCCACAAAATCAAAATTCGCTGTCATTTTCAAAAAAAAAAAAAAAAAAAAAAAAAAAAAAAAAAAAAAAAAAAAAAAAAAAAAAAAAAAAAAAAAAGAGGTAAGAATTATCGCAAATGTCATGGCCTTGTCTAGTTTATTTCGCAGAATGCTATAAGCCTAAGGGCTCCAATGGGGAAAATAACCTAGTGGGGAAAGGAAAAAAAAGGGAAATAAACTACAGAAGTACTTAACAATTAATAGTTAAATATTTCAGGAGCGATGACAACTTTTAAAATAAATCTTCCATACATAAACTATAAAAATTCCAAAAAACACGAGGAAGAGAAATAAAAGCGAGTGCCCGATTGAACCCTCAAGAGAACTCTAACCCAAGACAGTGGAAGACCACGGTACAGAGAACTGCTATTTGAAGTCACATCATAATTAGCAAAAATATGCAACGATATCTATGGGGATAATATAGGCACTTGTGAGTGAATAGAAAAAAAAATAGACTTCCAAATTTAGCAAGCACACAGAGAGGCTATATGTAATAGCAGGGTTCCCAGAAGAATGAGAATTACATTAAAAACATATTTGACCTTGTACAATAAACGATACACGGAGTACGATATGCGACAATTACCGAAATTGCAAGATGGGTAATATATATTAGTGTACAGTTTGAGAAAATAAAATCAGAGATTTGGTACAAAATTTATAAAAGTGCTGCTTTGCTTCTCAGAACTCGTCATCTAATTAAGTGACCATAGCAGTTGAATCTAAAGAGTTAAAATAAGCTCCCACGAGCCATCAGAATGATTGAAGATACTAAGGCTTTCAAGAGGCAATTTAAGACCCTTCTTATTGTGCGAGTGCTTCGTCAGTAACAATTTAACAGTAAATGAGCAATACATGATGTGTAATGTTGAATGCTCTCGAACGAACATGACAAAACGACTGTGGAGGTCCTGTCGAGAGTGAGGAGAGGTCCCCTTTTTTGTTTCATTTGTTTGATGTCGGCTAACCCCCCCCCCCCCCACAAAAATTGGGGGAAGTGCCTTGGTATATGTATGTATTTCCTTCAATTTCAATAAAGTTCAGTAATAATAAGTGGAATAATTGATTATAAAATTTAAGGTATAGTCCAAGTGTTTGGAGAGAATTACAAGTACATACAATTCAGTACTACATCACAGTTAAGATAAAGTGAAATCATATATACATATATATATATATATATATATATATATATATATATATATATACATATATATATATATACATATACATATATATAATATATATATAATAAAAATGCAAATACAAATGTGAAATAAAATAAAAATTTAAAGATTGAGTAACTACATAAAATAATAAAACTGGGAATGCATACACTCCATAACCACTGAAGTGTCAGTTTCAAGTAAATAAATCAAGTGTATAGAAACAACCAAACTGATTCGGGCAAGCAATACAATGGAGAGAGAGAGAGAGAGAGAGAGAGAGAGAGAGAGAGAGAGAGAGAGAGAGAGAGAGAGAGAGAGAGAGAGAGAGAGAGAGAGATTGTGCGTTGCACCAAACACTCTGGCTTTATTAGGAGATTGATCACGCGTCCTTTCTGCGAGGCGATACCTTAACGTGGTGAAAGGTTTTGTGTATAGCCATGATCAGCAAAGCTGTACTAGTCAGGGACACACATACAGGGGTTGGTTTGCTGTGATCCATCAGACTAAAAGTCTCCGACCATCACCAATCCGCAGTGGCCAGCGTGGTGATGAAAATGGACATACCAAGGACATGTCTGGGGTCTTTGTCCTGCAGTGGACTAGAGAGTTGAATTTTTTATAGTTGTTGATCTTAAAAAAGTGACCTTCATTTAATAGTTACACGTAAACAAAGACTAATGAGACGAGCAGGAAGCTACACAAAACGCCAGAGTAACAATGGATTTCACAGTGTTTGTAGACTTTATACATATCTAAAGTTTGAGGAAACTTTAATTTCGCCAATGAAACATATTTAATATCAATTTCCATTCCTTTATTGTACTTAAGAGATATGATTTCTGAGAGAGAGAGAGAGAGAGAGAGAGAGAGAGAGAGAGAGAGAGAGAGAGAGTATTCGAGTGTGAAGCAAATTTTAAAAGTAAATTCAACTAGCTAAACGAATAAGAATCCTTTAAAATAGAGATCATGTTAAATACATCTATCCTATTTCAAACGCGAATGGTTTGTATAAGGGTACGAATAATTAAGAATTCCATATATTACGCTCATTACAAATACTATAAACATCCGAGTCTTCATTCATGAAATAAGTCATGCTACAGTAACAATGAGCAGGAGGGCATTCAAACAGGACTGTTTTACTAGACTCTACGAGCCTGTGAGATTTGGCTTAGTTTAATTTTAGATATCTTTGATTTACTCTTATTAACGGCTCAATCATCCCCATTAGATACCACTGTATATTTTTATCCATTAGGCTTCGACTTCAAATAACTATTTACAAAATACCCAAAAAATGAATTAGAGAGACTACCCTTAGAAGCACAGTACTTACTTTACTTTAAGTGCTACTTATCCAGTTCTGCACAGCAGGGGAACACTACTCTCTAAAAGACCTCCCCAGTCGTTTCATCTTGTTCGTTTGAGAGTATTCAACATTTCACATCGCGTATTGCTCCTTTACTGTTAAATTGTCACTGTCGAAACACTCGCAGAATAAGAAAATCTTCAGTTTACTCTTGAAAGCCTTAATATCTTCAATCATTCGAAAGTCTCGTGAGATATTATTGTATAGTCTCGGGGCCGCCCGCATATTTAAAGGCTATAGACCAGACTAGACCCTACAGTAATCATATCTAAGTTCTAATAGTTCAAAATCATCTGTAGCCATACTCTTTTCAACTGAGTTGTTGGCTGCACACTATGTAGCAATTCTCTTAGGAAGATAATTTTTATTCGAGGCTTGTGCAAAAGAGAAAGTTTCTAGTTTCATTTCATGACAACGTTTGCTTGTCCCGTTAGCTCAAAAGATTTTTAATACAGAAAATACCATTTTCCTGCGACTACGGTATTTCATATCCATTTAAATTTCCCCATCACCAATTCCCTTTTAACAATCTTTTTAAAACCATTAAATGTGAGAAACCAACCCAGTGTTTTTAGATAAATTCGCTTTTGACATTAAATCAATGAGTATGGGTTTGGACAATGTGTTCTAGATTCCTCATTTTACTTTTAAATATTTTATCTATTCCTAAAAATGAGGCAAAGAACAAAAACTTAATGGCCGTTATTTTAAATGTTTAATGAACTCTTATTGAACGTTTTACTCCCTATATTAAACAGGTATTGTTCGTATCTAAAGGAAGACAAGATAAAAAATGTATTGAACTTTATAAACCTTGACACGTTTTTGGTGGCGATGTTTCGTCGTTATGCAAAACAACATATGAAGCACATCAGAACAGCAAGTTCACTAGACAATGAACACCTACAAATAATTCACAATCCATGACTTGACTAAATCCATAGATGATTCATTGGCTAGATACATCAAAGGATAGCCAGTTCCTTGTGATGCGCAGTGCTTGGATTGTGAATTGTTTGCAAGTGTGAATTGTTTAGTGAACTTTTTGTTCAGAGGAGCTTCATATGCTTAGTTTTGCATTACGACGAGATATTGCCAGCAATAAAGTGTCACGGTTTATAAAGTTAAATTCACAATCCACTATGCATAAATACCCATTGAAAAAATGGCACACGATAAGCTTTGAGCATTAAGCCTTTTGTTTTACGCCAATAAAAGCTACGCTACTCAAAAATGGAAGGGCCGTCAAAAAGCTCTCTTTTACGCCCTTAATCATCTTTTGACTAAATACCCATGGAAAGAAAGGCCCTTCGAAAAGAAAACGAAACCAAACTAATCACCCATTGAAAGCCTTAGGATTTATGCACGCAATCATTTACAGCTTAATACCATCGAAGAAAGGATCAACAAAAAGGGTCAACGAAAAAAAAAGGTCCATCGTAAAAAAGGGTCAACGAAAAAAAAAGGTCCATCGTAAAAAAGGGTCAACGAAAAAAAAAGGTCCATCGTAAAAAAGGGTCAACGAAAAAAAAAGGTCCATCGTAAAAAAGGGTCAACGAAAAAAAAAGGTCCATCGTAAAAAAGGGTCAACGAAAAAAAAAGGTCCATCGTAAAAAAGGGTCAACGAAAAAAAAAGGTCCATCGTAAAAAAGGGTCAACGAAAAAAAAAGGTCCATCGTAAAAAAGGGTCAACGAAAAAAAAAGGTCCATCGTAAAAAAGGGTCAACGAAAAAAAAAGGTCCATCGTAAAAAAGGGTCAACGAAAAAAAAAGGTCCATCGTAAAAAAGGGTCAACGAAAAAAAAAGGTCCATCGTAAAAAAGGGTCAACGAAAAAAAAAGGTCCATCGTAAAAAAGGGTCAACGAAAAAAAAAGGTCCATCGTAAAAAAGGGTCAACGAAAAAAAAAGGTCCATCGTAAAAAAGGGTCAACGAAAAAAAAAGGTCCATCGTAAAAAAGGGTCAACGAAAAAAAAAGGTCCATCGTAAAAAAGGGTCAACGAAAAAAAAAAGGTCCATCGTAAAACAGGGTCAACGAAAAAAAAGGTCCATCGTAAAAAAGGGTCAACGAAAAAAAAAGGTCCATCGTAAAAAAGGGTCAACGAAAAAAAAGGTCCATCGTAAAAAAGGGTCAACGAAAAAAAAAGGTCCATCGTAAAACAGGGTCAACGAAAAAAAAAGGTCCATCGTAAAAAAGGGTCAACAAAAAAAAAATAAACGAAAAAAAGGTCCATCGTAAAAAAAGAGTCGCCGAAAAAAAGGTCCATCATAAAAAGTAAACGAAAAATAGGGTCAACGGAAAAAAGGCCCGCCGACTCGAGGCTCAACGGAAAAAAGGCCCGCCGACTCGAGGCTCAACGGAAAAAAGGCCCGCCGACTCGAGGCTCAACGGAAAAAAAGGCCCGCCGACTCGAGGCTCAACGAAAAAAAGGCCCGCCGACTCGAGGCTCAACGGAAAAAAGGCCCGCCGACTCGAGGCTCAACGAAAAAAAGGCCCGCCGACTCGAGGCTCAACGGAAAAAAGGCCCGCCGACTCGAGGCTCAACGAAAAAAAGGCCCGCCGACTCGAGGCTCAACGAAAAAAAGGCCCGCCGACTCGAGGCTCAACGAAAAAAAGGCCCGCCGACTCGAGGCTCAACGAAAAAAAGGCCCGCCGACTCGAGGCTCAACGAAAAAAAGGCCCGCCGACTCGAGGCTCAACGAAAAAAAGGCCCGCCGACTCGAGGCTCAACGAAAAAAAGGCCCGCCGACTCGAGGCTCAACGAAAAAAAGGCCCGCCGACTCGAGGCTCAACGAAAAAAAGGCCCGCCGACTCGAGGCTCAACGAAAAAAAGGCCCGCCGACTCGAGGCTCAACGAAAAAAAGGCCCACCGACTCGAGGCTCAACGAAAAAAAGGCCCACCGACTCGAGGCTCAACGAAAAAAAAGGCCCACCGACTCGAGGCTCAACGAAAAAAAAGGCCCACCGACTCGAGGCTCAACGAAAAAAAGGCCCACCGACTCGAGGCTCAACGAAAAAAAGGCCCACCGACTCGAGGCTCAACGAAAAAAAGGCCCACCGACTCGAGGCTCAACGAAAAAAAGGCCCGCCGACTCGAGGCTCAACGAAAAAAAGGCCCGCCGACTCGAGGCTCAACGAAAAAAAGGCCCGCCGACTCGAGGCTCAACGAAAAAAAGGCCCGCCGACTCGAGGCTCAACGAAAAAAAGGCCCGCCGACTCGAGGCTCAACGAAAAAAAGGCCCGCCGACTCGAGGCTCAACGAAAAAAAGGCCCGCCGACTCGAGGCTCAACGAAAAAAAGGCCCGCCGACTCGAGGCTCAACGAAAAAAAGGCCCGCCGACTCGAGGCTCAACGAAAAAAAGGCCCGCCGACTCGAGGCTCAACGAAAAAAAGGCCCGCCGACTCGAGGCTCAACGAAAAAAAGGCCCGCCGACTCGAGGCTCAACGAAAAAAAGGCCCGCCGACTCGAGGCTCAACGAAAAAAAGGCCCGCCGACTCGAGGCTCAACGAAAAAAAGGCCCGCCGACTCGAGGCTCAACGAAAAAAAGGCCCGCCGACTCGAGGCTCAACGAAAAAAAAGGCCCACCGACTCGAGGCTCAACGAAAAAAAGGCCCACCGACTCGAGGCTCAACGAAAAAAAGGCCCACCGACTCGAGGCTCAACGAAAAAAAGGCCCACCGACTCGAGGCTCAACGAAAAAAAGGCCCACCGACTCGAGGCTCAACGAAAAAAAGGCCCACCGACTCGAGGCTCAACGAAAAAAAGGCCCACCGACTCGAGGCTCAACGAAAAAAAGGCCCACCGACTCGAGGCTCAACGAAAAAAAGGCCCACCGACTCGAGGCTCAACGAAAAAAAGGCCCACCGACTCGAGGCTCAACGAAAAAAAGGCCCACCGACTCGAGGCTCAACGAAAAAAAGGCCCACCGACTCGAGGCTCAACGAAAAAAAGGCCCACCGACTCGAGGCTCAACGAAAAAAAGGCCCACCGACTCGAGGCTCAACGAAAAAAAAAGGCCCACCGACTCGAGGCTCAACGAAAAAAAGGCCCACCGACTCGAGGCTCAACGAAAAAAAGGCCCACCGACTCGAGGCTCAACGAAAAAAAGGCCCACCGACTCGAGGCTCAACGAAAAAAAGGCCCACCGACTCGAGGCTCAACGAAAAAAAGGCCCACCGACTCGAGGCTCAACGAAAAAAAGGCCCACCGACTCGAGGCTCAACGAAAAAAAGGCCCACCGACTCGAGGCTCAACGAAAAAAAGGCCCACCGACTCGAGGCTCAACGAAAAAAAGGCCCACCGACTCGAGGCTCAACGAAAAAAAGGCCCACCGACTCGAGGCTCAACGAAAAAAAGGCCCACCGACTCGAGGCTCAACGAAAAAAAAGGCCCACCGACTCGAGGCTCAACGAAAAAAAGGCCCACCGACTCGAGGCTCAACGAAAAAAAGGCCCACCGACTCGAGGCTCAACGAAAAAAAGGCCCACCGACTCGAGGGTCAACGAAAAAAAGGCCCACCGACTCGAGGGTCAACGAAAAAAAGGCCCACCGACTCGAGGCTCAACGAAAAAAAGGCCCACCGACTCGAGGGTCAACGAAAAAAAGGCCCACCGACTCGAGGCTCAACGAAAAAAAGGCCCACCGACTCAAGGGTCAACGAAAAAAAGGCCCACCGACTCGAGGCTCAACGAAAAAAAGGCCCACCGACTCAAGGGTCAACGAAAAAAAGGCCCACCGACTCGAGGCTCAACGAAAAAAAGGCCCACCGACTCAAGGGTCAACGAAAAAAAGGCCCACCGACTCGAGGCTCAACGAAAAAAAGGCCCACCGACTCAAGGGTCAACGAAAAAAAGGCCCACCGACTCGAGGCTCAACGAAAAAAAAAGGCCCACCGACTCAAGGGTCAACGAAAAAAAGGCCCACCGACTCGAGGCTCAACGAAAAAAAAGGCCCACCGACTCGAGGCTCAACGAAAAAAAGGCCCACCGACTCAAGGGTCAACGAAAAAAAGGCCCACCGACTCGAGGCTCAACGAAAAAAAGGCCCACCGACTCGAGGCTCAACGAAAAAAAGGCCCACCGACTCTAGGGTCAACGAAAAAAAGGCCCACCGACTCGAGGCTCAACGAAAAAAAGGCCCACCGACTCTAGGGTCAACGAAAAAAAGGCCCACCGACTCGAGGGTCAACGAAAAAAAGGCCCACCGACTCTAGGGTCAACGAAAAAAAGGCCCACCGACTCGAGGGTCAACGAAAAAAAGGCCCACCGACTCGAGGGTCAACGAAAAAAAGGCCCACCGACTCGAGGGTCAACGAAAAAAAGGCCCACCGACTCTAGGGTCAACGAAAAAAAAGGCCCACCGACTCGAGGGTCAACGAAAAAAAAGGCCCACCGACTCGAGGGTCAACGAAAAAAAGGCCCACCGACTCTAGGGTCAACGAAAAAAAAGGCCCACCGACTCTAGGGTCAACGAAAAAAAGGCCCACCGACTCTAGGGTCAACGAAAAAAAGGCCCACCGACTCTAGGGTCAACGAAAAAAAAGGCCCACCGACTCTAGGGTCAACGAAAAAAAGGCCCACCGACTCTAGGGTCAACGAAAAAAAAGGCCCACCGACTCTAGGGTCAACGAAAAAAAGGCCCACCGACTCTAGGGTCAACGAAAAAAAGGCCCACCGACTCTAGGGTCAACGAAAAAAAGGCCCACCGACTCTAGGGTCAACGAAAAAAAGGCCCACCGACTCTAGGGTCAACGAAAAAAAGGCCCACCGACTCTAGGGTCAACGAAAAAAAGGCCCACCGACTCTAGGGTCAACGAAAAAAAGGCCCACCGACTCTAGGGTCAACGAAAAAAAGGCCCACCGACTCTAGGGTCAACGAAAAAAAGGCCCACCGACTCTAGGGTCAACGAAAAAAAGACCCACCGACTCTAGGGTCAACGAAAAAAAGGCCCACCGACTCTAGGGTCAACGAAAAAAAGACCCACCGACTCTAGGGTCAACGAAAAAAAGGCCCACCGACTCAAGGGTCAACGAAAAAATAGCCCATCGACCAAAGGGTCAACGAAAAAATAGCCCATCGACCAAAGGGTCAACGATAAAAGGGTCAATGAATAAAGGATCAACGGAAAAAAAAAGACTAAATAAGGTCAATGAAAGAAAGAAAAAAATAGGGTCAACGTAAAAAATACCCATAAAAAAGGGTAATCGAAAACGAGGGCAACGAAAAAAAAACCCATAAAAACACAGTCAACGAAAAAAAAAAAAAAAAAAAAAAAAAAAAAATTTACGCCTATAATAACTGACTACTCTCATCAAAAGCCGATAATGTACCACATAAGAAAAATTAAGGACTCCATTGAAGGGTGTATTACGAAACCAATATACTGGAAACGTTAAGAGGTAGAAATCTAAAACTATTAACTATGAAATAAATGTGGAGGTAAAGTACACATGTTAAAGTTATTAACAGAGCCATGAATAGGCTTCTAATATAATTGGCCAACGGGCAGTTTAGACATTAATAATATAAAGTACTAATGAAAAATTGAAACCTATTGCCCTACATTGCGGGTATATTAAAAAAAAAATACATTTTAATTTATCGACATTCATCTCAAGAAATATTCTACTAAAATCCTCAATAAAAATGTTGATTCCGTGAACCGGAAGTCTGGTATATAAGGCAATTTGGAACTCACGACGATAAAAAGAAAAAAAAAATGTGAAGATTACACACACTGATAAAAATGCCTTCTTTACGGGTATACTTAACCAAAAATCCATTTTAATTTAACGATATACATAGGAAATATTTTACTAAAATGCTCTTATTAAAACTGTTGATTCCGTGGACCGGAAGTCAGGTATATAAGGCAATTTGGAACTCACGACGATAAAAAGATTAAAAAAAGAATCGTGAAATTAATTCTTACACACATAAATAAAACAAATGACAACTGAAACACCATCAACCACAACGAGCAAATTACTCGTTACTCAGAAGCGCAAACTCGCGCACAAGCAAATACACAAATTACAAACCTCAAAAAATAAACTGAAATTAATATAACACCCATAAACACAATACTTAGCCGGTTCTACAGCACCGAGTTAAAACACAACTTGCTCTCCTGCTTTCGGGTAAAGAACTGTCTCGGGTAAGAAGATTGGTTTTCAAAGTGACATCGAGAGTGGAAGCAAATTGGCCTTAACCAGTATATCTAAAGTGACGACTTATCAGCTTGTTAATGAAGTTATTCACTATTAACGTATATAACGCAGATATCAGAACAATCCGTGAATCATTAACTGTACGTAAAATTAAAAAAAAAAATTAAATGCATAACATATTCTATAGTTGCATTAATAACATTCACCATAGAAATATGATGGTTAATTCCAAATTATAACTGGCAGTTTAATGTCGAGAAATTTTGAGAAATGTTGGATACGAAGTTTCCCTACGTATAAAAATGTACTATACATGACTTACATCAAATTAACACTGAATTAACACAAAGTATTTAAAAAGTTTAGTGACGCATTGCATATGTTTAAATGAAGCTCAATTTATTAAGCCCCACCAGGAACAATGCAGCAACGAGTCTATTTATATTCTCTCTCTCTCTCTCTCTCTCTCTCTCTCTCTCTCTCTCTCTCTCACACTCATATTTTCTCTCACACTCACATTCTCTCTCACACACACTCTCTCTCACACTCCCACTCTCATATTCTCTCTCTCACACACACACACTCTCTCACACACACTCTCTCTCACACACTCACTCTCTCTCTCTCTCTCTCTCTCTCTCTCTCTCTCATTATCATATTCTCTCTCACACACACACACTCTCTCTCTCTCTCTCTCTCTCTCTCTCTCACACATTCTGTTCACACTCTCTCACATACTCTCTCATATTTTATCTCTCACACTCACATTCTCTCCCACACACTCTCTCTCCCACACACTCTCTCTCTCTCTCTCTCTCTCTCTCTCTCTCTCTCTCTCTAAGCCGGTGTTACTGAACTTACCGGGGTCTATTTTCTCCGTTAGTCTTCAAATGGACCCTCAAACGATTGTCCAAAGAACAAGGAGTATCTGAAAACCAAAAATAGTTGTCAGTCGTGTTTCCCTGGATACTAAATGTTTTTTTGTAAGCAGTTCGAATTAAAGGATATAGATTTTATAGTTACACATAACATAAATACACCTGACAGCATTTTCACATTTGCTTAACTGTCTTAATTACAAATATTAATCTATTGGAATTAAGATGTAGTATTCTTGAAAATAGAATTTTGAAAGTGTGTGTGTGTGTGTGTATGTATGTATGTATGTATGTATATATATATATATAAATAATATATATATATATATATATATGGGTGTGTGTGTGTGTGCATGTAATGTATATGTATGTATGCATGCATATATATATATATATATATATATGTATATATATATATATATATATATGTGTGTGTGTATATATATATATATATATATGTATATATATCATACATGTGTATATATATAAATATATATATATATATATATATAAACGCTGTATAATTAGAATACAAATAGAAGGTAGAAAGGATGAATAATTTCACCAACTGCTAAGGAAAATGTTAATGCCTACCAACCAGGAACCACAGCTAGAACTAGCACTAGGCAAGGAACGAAACCTAAAAAAAAAAAAAAATAAAAAAAAATAAACAACTCTGGAATAACTAGCGCTCAGTCCTAGTTTTCAAATGGTACTTTCATCCTAAAGATACACACGAGTTGATTTGGGATAAAGTTTACCCGAAACTAAAGGAAATGCATAAAATTATTATAAAAAGAAAGGATAAGCAAATAATTGTCTTTATGGGCACGGACAGACGTTACCTTTAACCATGACATATCAATGAGTTTATCAAGTTTAATGAGCACATATTAGTTTGGCTTAAAGGATCCTGCGAAAATTTCAAACATTGATTTGAAAAATTATTAGTTCCTACACGTATAAATATGTATGTATATAAATTATATACGTATATATATATATATATATATATATATATGTTTGTGTGTGTGTGTGTGTATTTCGTCCTTCAGAATGGAGAAATGTTTTCCTTCCTAGTTTAAAGAAGTGGAATGAGAGAGAGAGAGAGAGAGAGAGAGAGAGAGAGAGAGAGAGACTACATTATACCTCCATCTATTATCCGATATCTAACAATATCATCCATCAATATTAACATCATTGAATACAGGGATTAATTTCTCATCCATTTGATAAGTGAATAAAAAAAAGCCTAGAATATAACAAAAAAAAAAATATTGAATAAGCGCCCATTGTTCCCTAAGTAGCCTACAGCCAAGAGGACATATCGGGATTAAATGACTGGCGT
>NC_090744.1:26357542-26360042 GCF_036898095.1 Palaemon carinicauda
ATCCAACATTTCTCAAAATTTCTCAACATTAAACTGCCAGTTATAATTTGGAATTAACCATCGTATTTCTATGGTGAATGCTATTAGTGCAACTGTAGAATGTTATGCATTTAAATAGTTTCATTTTATGTACATTTAATGATTCACAGATTGTTCTGATATCTGCGTTATATACGTTAATAGTGAATAACTTCACTAACAAGCTGATAACTCGTCATTTTAGATATACTCGTTAAGGGAAATTTGCTTCCACTCTCGATGTCACTTTGAAAACCTATCTTCTTTCTCG
Source organism: Palaemon carinicauda (assembly GCF_036898095.1). Taxonomy (NCBI): domain Eukaryota; kingdom Metazoa; phylum Arthropoda; class Malacostraca; order Decapoda; family Palaemonidae; genus Palaemon; species Palaemon carinicauda. The sequence goes on from NC_090744.1 coordinate 26,357,832, forward strand.
TGACAGTTCTTTACCCGAAAGCAGGAGAGCAAGTTGTGTTTTAACTCGGCGCAGTAGAACCGGCTAAGTATTGTGTTTATTGCCGTTGTATTAATTTCATTTTACTTTTGAGGTTTGTAATTTGTGTATTTGCGTGTGCTCGCGTTAGAGCTTCTGGGTAACGAGTAATTTGCTCGTTGTCTCTGATGGTGTTTCAGTTGTCATATGTTTTATTTATATGTAAGAATGCATTTCACGATTCTTTTTTTTTATCTTTTTATCGTCGTGAGTTCCAAATTGCCTTATATACCTGACTTCCGGTCCACGGAATCAACAGTTTTAATAAGAGCATTTTAGTAAAATATTTCCTATGTATATCATTAAATTAAAATGGGTTTTTGGTTAAGTATACCCGTAAAGAAGGCATTTTTATGTGTAATAATTTCACATTTTTTTTTTATCTTCTTATCGTCGTGAGTTCCAAATAGCATTGTATACCTAACTTCCGGTCCACGTAATCAACATTTTTAATGAGCATTTTAGTAAAATATTTCTTGAGATGAATGTCGATAAATTAAAATGGATTTTTTTTTAAATATTCCCGCAATGTAAGACAATAGGTTTCAATTTTCATTAGTACTTCATATTAATGTCTAAACTGCCCGTAGGCCAATTATACTAGAAGCATATTCATGACTCTGTTATTAACTTTTCCCTGTGTACTTTACCTCCACATATATGTCATAGCTAATAGGTTTAGATTTCTACCTCTTGACGTTTCCAGTATATTGTTTTTGTAATTAATACATCCTTCAATGGAGTCCTTATTTTTTCTTATGTGGTACATCATCGGCTTTTGATGAGAGTAGTCAGTTATTATAGACGTAAAATTTAGTTTGGTTTTTTTTTCGTTGACGGTTTTTTATGGGTCTTTTTTCATTGACCTCGTTTTCGATGACCCTTTTTTATGGGTAATTTTTACGTTGACCCTTTTTTTTTTCATTGACCCTCTTTAGTGTTTTTCGTTGATCCTTTATTCATTGACCCTTTTTTCGTTGACCTTTTTCTTGATGGGCCTTTTTTTCGTTGACCTTATTCTCGATGGGCCTTTTTTTTACCTTTTTCTTGATGGGCCTGTTTTTTCATTGACCTTATTTTCGATGGGCCCTTTTTTCTTTTACCTTTTTCTCGATGGGCCTTTTTTCGTTGGGCCTTTTTTTCGTTGACCTTTTTCTTGATGGGCCTTTTTTCGTTGAGCTTTTTCTCGATGGGCCTTTTTTTTCGTTTAGCTTTTTCTCGATGGGCCTTGTTTTTGTTGACCTTTTTCTCGGTGGGTCTTTTTCGTTGACCTTTTTCTCGGTGGGTCTTTTTCGTTGACCTTTTTCTTGGTGGGAGTTTTTTCGTTGACCTTTTTCTCGATGGGCCTTTTTTTCGTTGACCTTTTTCTCGATGGGCCTTTTTTTCGTTGACCTTTTTCTCGATGGGCCTTTTTTCGTTGACTTTTACTCGATGGGCCTTTTTTCGTTGACACTTTTTCTCGATGGGCCTTTTTTCGTTGACACTTTTTCTCGATTGGCCTTTTTTCGTTGACACTTTTTCTCGATGGGCCTTTTTTCGTTGAGCTTTTTTCGTTGACCTTTTTCTCGGTGGGCCTTTTTTCGTTGACCTTTTTCTCGGTGGGCCTTTTTTTGTTGACCTTTTTCTCGATGGGCCTTGTTTTTTGTTGACCTTTTTCTCGATGGGCCTTGTTTTTTGTTGACCTTTTTCTCGATGGGCCTTGTTTTTTGTTGACCTTTTTCTCGATGGGCCTTTTTTTGTTGACTTTTTTCTTGATGGGCCTTTTTTGTTAACCTTTTTCTCGATGGGCCTTTTTTGTTGACCTTTTTGCTGATGGACCTTTTTTGTTGACCTTTTTCTCGATGGGCCTTTTTGTTGTTGACCTTTTTCTCTATGGACCTTTTTTTCGTTGACCTTTTTCTCGATGGGCCTTTTTTCGTTTACCTTTTTCTCGGTGGGCCTTTTTCCGTTGACCCTGTATTACGATGGACCTTTTTTCGTTGACCCTTTATTACGATGGACCTTTTTTCGTTGACCCTTTATTACGATGGACCTTTTTACGTTGACCCTTTTTTCGTTGACCCTTTATTACGATGGACCTTTTTTCGTTGACCCTTTATTACGATGGACCTTTTTTCGTTGACCCTTTATTACGATGGACCTTTTTTCGTTGAC